>NW_006288952.1:365855-381129 GCF_000327345.1 Myotis davidii | reverse complement strand
CTGCTCATATTAATTTCTCCCTGTCCTGGTTTTACTCATTCATCTGTGTACCACTCTTCACTCAAATGGAGTTTTGTCTTTTCATTGCATCGTTCCCTATGAAACCACTTGCACTATTTATAATTTTATCCCTTCACCTTTTATATTTTATTTCTTTGCAAGTGAAGAATACGTTCTTGGAGGGCAGGATTCCTATACCATAATTTCCTATAGCCCTCACAGTGTCTTCCAAATTCACCAATATGCACTTACTTATTTAAGTGTATAAGCGGTATCTTGGCAGTTTTAAGAGTACAGACACTTTTTAAAAAGGAAATATCAGCTCCATTTTTTGACAGCAGTCTTGAACAATCTGTCATCTTATTCGGCAGTACACACATGTGTAGGAGTAAGCTGTCTTCCATGGAGCCGTCTATAATATGCAAACTCCTTTAACAAGCAGCTTGCATAGCCTTTATACTCATCTAAAACAAGGTGACAGCATAGCCCAGTGTTGAAGAGCCCAGGCAGTGGGGACAGACTGCCTAGGTTTCTACAGAGGCCCTAACACCTCCTATCCCGTGACCTTAGGCCAGACACAAAACCTCTCTGCCCTTTTGTTTCCTAATGTGTAGAAAATGTAAGATAACAGTACCTACCCTCAGAGAATGGGTGTGAAAATTCATTGAGTACATATAAAGTACTTAAAAAAGCGTCTAGCACACAGTAGATAATAAATGTCAGTTATTATCTTAGGTTAGATAATAAAACTTGCACATAAAATCAGCTATTAAAATTTATAGCCTAATAAAAGCAAACCTGTATGAACAAAAAATTTATAACCTATTTAAAATAACACATAAAATTATTTCAGAAAAATTAGAAGTAAAACAAACAGTAATAATTTTAGGCTTATGCTCCAGCCCCTAGTGGCACACCAAAACGTCAAAACTGTACCTAGAGGCAAAGCATCCCTGCACCACTTAGAAGATGGCTCACAGTTGTCTCATCATAATAACAATACTTGTATATCCACATGCAGGAAGCTTCAGCAGCCTCACTGTATTGGCATGGAGCAGACCTTCAATAATTATTAGTCCTTAGAATGAATGAATAACTGTCCCACTTAGTATACCAGGCAATTTGGTACCAGAGATCTTCCAAGTGTAGAAATGTTCTTTGCTAAAATATACAGGTAAAGATGTCTCTAAGTGTCCTACAACTATAGCAACTATGATTCACAGTGATATCAGGGCAGGGGGGAGGGGGAGGTGCTGTGTTGCTTTGCAGATCTTTATATGACCCGACCTAATTAAGTTCAAAATGAAAGGAAACACAATACATTATAGGACCTGCACCAATTAAGTAACTGATTAACTGAACAGTATGATCCTCATGGAGGTTCAAACATAAAAGCATTATATTTTTCTCAATTTCCTAACCTCAGCAGCACTATGCCAAATCTCTCTTCCCAGTTGGAATAGATTCCTAAATTCTGGAACAGATCCCAGAATTTTCAGGTCACTTTCAGCTATTATCAGTTCACCCAGTTTAAAATGCCAATCAAATGCTCAAAGAAGGGCCTTCCCCAGCGTATCTTTTGGTCCAGGGTCCAGGGAAATAGACAGGGGTGCTTAAACAATGCCAACACGAAGAGTGTAGGCCGATCCAAGTCTCTTTGTGTCTGCTGTCAACTTTTTCAATTTTCTTTCTGCCTGCTTGAGGGCCTATAGGGCCCAGCAATAAATATATGCCTATAATATTTCTTGCTTCTCACTAAAGAGAAGACATGTCTTGTAAGCATTTCTCCCTACTTTAGGGAGTTCTCCTCATTCACTCCTCCTCCCATGACAGCCCACAGGAATGGAATTGGGGAAGGGTGAGTGGTTAGTTCTTGGGCTGGTTGGTTCCTAGACCTTCCTTCATAAGGCCTAAACATTCTGGTTTAGTGGACAGAAGAAAAAATGGTGGAGGTAAAAGTAACTAACTGCCCACGGGTATGTCTTTCTTTATTGTCTGTTCCTGCTAACTCTACATAAGACTGAATGACCTTGTCAGGGGATGCCAAGCACAGGGATGATATGCAAAATATTTAATAGGTGGGGTGCTGACTGGTCAGAAGGGATGTGGTCTCAGGGCTGGGACAGAGTCCTGCAGGCCCGTGTTCCCTCTAGTTGCTGGATCAGGGATGCTGGCAGCATTGCTGCAAGGTACTCAGGGGATGTAGGTCACAGTCTTTGCACTAACAATAGCAAGTATTTTAGTACCAGGACAGCGGTACTGATAGAAACTGCTGAAGATCACTCCTGCTTATGGGCGCTCATCAGAGTGTCCTGAGTAAAGCCGTCTCTGCTGAGTTTTTCCTGGTGCAGGAGCCTGCCCCACTGTGCCAGGTTGGCTCTCTGCCAGCCCCTCCCCATGACTGTCTCATGGCCACTTGTCTGATCAAGCTGGACTACCTCCTATGTGTCCACTAGACCCCAGGGAACTCACACATCTCTACAATGCCAAAAGGGAGTGCAGCGGGCATTCCAAGTCTCTCCCTGCTGCCAACTTCCTCCAGTTCTTTTTTGCCTGCTCAGATGGGTGAAGGATACAGCAGTAAATCTATGTCTAAAACATTTCTTGCTTCTTGACACTTCTTATAGGTACCACCCCCAACCTTTAATAGGGGTACTCTTAGAGCTGCCTTCAGTTTGACAGTCAGGGAGAAAAGCCAAAGTATTCTAGATGATTAGATAGCCTATGATATCTCCCCACTCACTGATGACTTGGGTTAAGGGAGGGGATGAGAGGGAAAACCTCTGCACTATAAGTATATGAGATAGAATTAGCATCTCCTTATAAATCCCAAGAGAAGGGTCTGGCCTATATTGGAGGTGGCCTCTTGTAGGCTTTTGCTGTGGGATGGGATAACTGAAAGCTGTTCCTTCAGATTTCAGATAATACCACTAATTCTGGCCAAAAGAAAAAATCCTCCTCAATATCCTGTTATACTTATTTAAAGAGGCACCCAACATAATGAAATATTATGTTTGGTTCAAGAAAAATGAGCACCAAGTACACATGGAATAAAATAAATTGAGGAAGCCTATTTCTATTGGTGATTATTTGGAGATGCTGATTAATCCATTGTGCACATATTTATGTTTAATTAGGAACTGGGAAGCTTCAGGATGTTATTCTAAAACACAGTCTATTGGCATTATGGCATCACATTCATGTGGGAGAAATAATGTTAGAAGATTTTCTTGGTAAATTATTTTTTAGCGACCCTGTTTCATAAAAAGCATGTAGTTTTACTCAGATGTTATAAGAAACTAAGTCTGAGGATAAGTTGATTTGCTATAATTGGAATAGGCTTATTGCAGTCATTTTACCCCTTTAAATTATGATCCCAGCATTCAAACATCTGTTAGATCATAGCATCTGTTTCATATTTGGGATGCATCCCTACAAATTAGGAGAGTGTTCTTTTTTAATGAGCTCTGATTTAATAGGGAATCCTTTTTTTAAATGATTTATGCCAAAGAAAGAAAATTCATCTCTCTAGCACGCCCAGCTCCACAGCAAAGTGCCTCAAAGGTCCACACTTTTCTAACACAAAACTGTTTAATAAAGACATATTAATATAAAAGTTAGGTGTTTTACAATTTAGTGTTTAATATTTTAAAAACCATATAGATCCATTCATCTATGGATAGACACTGAGGCTGCCTCCAATTCTTGGCTATTGTAAACAGTTCTGCAATGAACTTAGGGGTGCATATATCTTTTCAAATTAATATTTTTGTTTTTTTTCTATACTTAAATTTAAAAAACAGAAATAAAAACCATGCGTATGTGTTTGTATATACGTGTAACACACACAACTAGGAACTGAACAGAGGGCTACACATTCCTAATATTCAAGCAAGATAATCGCTTTTTTAGCAGGTTTTGTTATTTATTTGCCTGTTTGTTTGTTTTTATTTCAGAGATAGGAAGGAAGAGAAATAGAAACATTAATGAGAGAGAATCATTGATTAGCTGCCTCCTGCAAGCCCCCTACTCGAGATGGAGTCCACAACCTGGCACGTGCCCTGACTGGGAAATGAACTGTGACCTCCTGGTTCAAGGATCAAAGCTCAACACTGAGCAACACCAGCAGGGTGATAATGACTTCTTTCAAATAAATTGTCTTAACAATCTATAGTCTGAAAGACACTAGACAAATTCATGGCCTCATAGTCTCTCTGTTTACAAAGTCCTGTTTACAACTCTAACTCCAAAGGCAAACTATACGCAAGATCCTTACTATTGAAGTTCTACCTGCAGTAGTACTTTGCTACTGACTCACCCACTTCTTTTGCTTTTTTTTTTTAAATCTTTATTGTTGAAAGTATTAAATATGTCCCCTCTCTCCCCCACTGACCTCTTCTAGTCCATCTCCACCCCCCGCCCCAGGGCTAAACCATCCTATTGTCTGTGTCCATGGGTTATACATATTTGCTTACAAGTTCTTTGGCTGATCTATTCCCACCCACCCATTCTCCTCTGCCTGCCCTCTGAGATTCCGCACTCTGTTCCATGCTTCCATGTCTCTGGATCCACTCCGTTCATCAGTTTATTTTGTTCATTAGATTCCACATATGAGTGAGATCATGTGAGATTTGTCTTTTTTTAACTGGCTTATTTCGCTTAGCATAACACTCTCCAGGTCTCTCCATGCTGTCTCAAAGGGTAAGAGATCCTTCTATTTTATTAAAACTACTAGAGGCCTGATGTACAACATTCGTGCACTCAGGAGGGGTGTCCCTCAGTCTGGCCTGTGCCCTTTCACAGTCCAGGAGCCCTCAGGGGATGTCTGACTGCCTGCTTAGGACCGAGGGGAGCGGTCGGACATCCTTAGCACTGCCATGGAGACAGAAGAGATTCGCGGAGGGAGAAGAGGCTCTCGCCACAACCCGCCATTAGGTTGATTTGCATATTACCCTTTTATTATATAGTACTAGAGGCCCATTGCATGAAGAGATTTGTGCAATAGGCCTTCCCTTCTCCTGGCTGCCGGCACAGGTTTTCCTCTGGCACCCAGGACCCAGGCCTTCACTCTGGCCGGAGCTGCCTTCAGTCTTCCATCTTTGTGGCTCTGGCTTGCCTTCAGTCTTCCCTCCCCCACTTGGAGCCTACATGTACAAATTAACCGCCAACTTTGTTGGCAGTTAATTTGCATATTGTGCTGATTAGCCAATGGGAGGCATAGCGAAGGTACGGTCAATTACCATGTTTGTCTATTATTAGATAGGAAGGAAGGATTCATTCATTTTTCTAGTCATTTGCAGATCTCTATTTGGGTCTGAGTTTATCTCACACAGAAGCTGGTCAGCTTAAGGTCAGACAACAATAGATTAGTTTATTCTGCTGTTTATATACTTCTTTATTGTTTCAGACCTTCATATTTTTATATTTCTAATTTGGATCTGCCTAAACTTTAAAAGCTTAATGTTTAAGACATTTAAAACTCCTAAACTTTTATGATATAGGCTGCCATAAAATTTGGAAAATGACAGGCCATCCCATTAAATTAACAAACTACTTAAGATTTGTAAAAGAACTATATCACTAAAAACAACAACAAAACACCTCAGAAGGAACTCATGGGAAGGAAGTCAGAAACATGAGAGGAAAAAAAAAGTTTATAAGAGATTTTGTTACCCATTTTTTTTTTACCTCCTAATTTGTCTCACCAGAAGAAAGCACTGTTATTACAGTGTCCTAAAAACATTTTTTTCCACGAGTTCCCTTAAGGCAGAGCAGTCACAGCATGGCAAAGTCACCTCTCCTGCCCACCCTAAAAACTCCTGGCATCGTCCTCCCCAACCCATCACCCACATCATAGGGTTTATAAAAACACATTTTTTTACTTTGCCAAAGGAATTTTAAATCCATGTCAGATCAGATGTACAACTGACAGATGTTATAAAACCTGACTCAGAACATGTCATTTGAGTTCTTCTCTAAAAACAACAAAAATTAAAATATCAACCACCTGGTTTAAAAGTAGTGCATTCTATTCTAGGGATTTACCGATGTTACAAGAGAATCTGCAAAGAGGAAAAGGGCCTGGACCATTCTTCTGGGTTCAAGCTGGACTTATTTAACTGATGAGAGAGACGAACCTGACCTTACTTTAAAATATTACTACCTGTGAAAAGGGTTTTGCAATTTCCCTGGGTAACCTTTTTCAATGCTTAATGACTTTTAGTAACAAGACGCCTTTTTCTTTTCTTTTCTAAATTTAAGGTTAACCCTCTCATTGTTCAAAATTAGATACAATACACTTTACGGGCAAAGGTGAAATGGTACAGTTAAAGGAATATGATTAATTTCTGTAATTTCCACCTCTGCATAGCTCATCTCGGTATATTCTTAGAAACTTGCCTCTGCTAGTTGAAAGAGTGCAGACTTTCCACAGCGTCTTCCAGGTTCGGCACCACCCAACTGCGAAGTGTTTGAAGAAATCTATATTGAAAACAATTCATATAAAGAATATTAATTGTGATATCAGAATTCTCACTTCCCATTCATACATTCAGGAACTTTCCTTAGTTTTGAGAACATCATTGTTCCCAAGTACCAAATACAGTAGGGCCTTGACTTACGAGTGTCCCGACTAACGAGTTTTTCGAGATACGAGCTGTCTCTTGGCCGATTTTTTGCTTTGAGTTGTGAGCTAAAATTCGGGTTATGAGCCAGCTTCACACATTGTATGCAGGAAACATATTTATACGGTTTACGTTGACTGGTAGTAGAGCGCGGGACACATATTAATATGTTTTTTATAGACTAGCGGTAGAATGCAGGTAACGTATAAATACATTTATTTTTATGCTTTTTTATTGCTCTAAAGGGATGCTAACATGCAGATATACGAATTCCAAAGGACAAAATTTGGGTCTCTAACACATACAATGGTGAATTATGTATGTACTTCCAGGTATAACGGTAATCAATCTATTCAACTGCAAAAATGGCCCGCACCACCTGTTAGCATGTGATAAAAACTACCCACAAAAATGTGTTCAGATACCCCACTGCTAGGTGGCGCAGTGAATGTCACAGTGAACGCCACAACATCAGCCCAGCATCACGTGTCTCACTCGTTCACTGTTGATTTGACATACGAGTAATTTGAATTACGAGCTCCGTCATGGAACGAATTAAACTCGTAAGTCAAGGCCCCACTGTAACTTTAAATGTGGCATGCTTGGGATTATAATTTTCAAACCAATTTTAGTAAATAATCCCCAAAACAGCAACAAAACAACAGGCATGGCTATGGTGGCTATTTAATGACAAGAGTATTATCTTTTATATTCCAGGCTCTAAATTTAATTCTATCCTTACAAGAAGACACACATTTCCATTTCTAGATAAGTATCAACTCATCAACTGGTCATATATAAAAGAGCTATTTAGAGCCAATTTGTAATTACCAAAGTGACTAGCTAATTGTGCAAAGGAATATGTTTGGGAGCTCTGAGGAAAGAATACCAAGTCAAATATTTTTTTGAGTGTCCAATATAAATGTCCTAAGCAGTATGGTAGGAGCTGGGGAGCTAAGAATTTTATATAAAACATTGGCTCTGCCTTTGAGACTATGTTCTAAGTACACACAAGAACTGTCAATTAAAACCACAAATCTAAATAAGTTGTACAATTAAGGACCTCTGTTGTAGCACACACATATACATACAATATTACACTGACTGCATACTCTCCTTCCAGTTTGGCTAAACAGTAGCCAGGCACTGATAACAATGAACAGCACTGTCCTTTGTCACTTGTCTATGAAAATTTCATTTTCCATTTCTACCCTAACTCAGTAGAGAACTCAGAAGGACATATGGTAAGCATCTTCACAAAGTGTGCTTTCCCTGGAGAAGTTCTGTCATCATTAGAGCAGCTAGCTGGCTTTTTGTATTCTTTGTGATTCCAAATTCTTTCTCCGTTTAAGACAGCGATATTGCTCAGTTACCTTTAGGAGGCAATCCTGCCATAGGTGACCCCAGCCCCGCCCTCAGGGGAGTCTATGGAGCTGTCAGCTCCAGGAGAGTCTAGGTCACTGGTTCTCAACCTTCCTAATGCTGCGACCCTTAAATACAGTTTCTCATGTTGTGGTGACCCCCTACCATAAAATTATTTTCGTGGCTACTTCATAACTGTAATTTTGCTACTGTTATGAATCGTAATGTAAATATCTGATATGCAGGAATGTATTTTCATTGTTACAAACTGAACATAATAAAGCATAGTGATTAATCACAAAAACAATATGTAATTATATATGTGTTTTCTGATGGTCTTCGGCGACCCCTGTGAAAGGGTCATTCGACCCCCAAAGGGGTCGCGACCCACAGGTTGAGAACCGATGGTCTGGGTGCTTTACTGCTGGTGGGAATTCTCCCTAAAAGACCTGTAGAATAAGAGGCCTTTGTAGAGACAAATATTTAATAAGCTACCTGGGCTATTTACAAGGGCCTAGATTGAAAAGTTTTAAGGACTTTTTCTTCCTAGGTACTATCATTTTTCACAGAGTCCTTTCCTATTCATCATAATCACTTACTTTTTCTTTAGAAGATCAATTTATGAGGCTCAATCTTTCTGAAGTTTGGAAAATTTTCCTTTAGCTGGACTTTCTGATATATGCCACTTCTACTTTTTTTAGACAAGTTGAGTTTAATTACTCACCTTATCTCCAGACTAATAGAAACAAACACATTAATATAATCACCAATTTGCATTAACTTGAAGGAAGAACTGAACATGAATGTATCCCTTAAATCAAGGTTGTATAATAGAAAGAACATGGCTTTTTTGTCAGATAGATGTGCCTTCATTAACTTTTTGCTGTGTGGAGTTAAGCAAATAATTAAGACTTTGAGCCTCATTTACCTCATCTTCAAAATAGAAAAATAATACCTGCCTCATATTACTGTTGTGAAGATTAAATTTTATGTTGGTGAAGGGTTTGGCACAGTGCTAAGCCCATATTATGTTTTTAATAAGTAGTGCATATATTAGTAATAAGGATCTATCATTAACACTAATAAACATAAACTCTTTTAGTACAATTGCAACAATTAGTTATACACTGAAATTGGAAAAGAATTAAAAATTGCAATGTCAGAGGATTATTGTTAAATTTAATAAAGTGCAGAATATTGCATCTGTCACATAACCATATGACACCCTCGAGAACTGCTGGAGGATAACAAGCTGGGTAGAGCAGCAGGGATAGCCCATGACACAGTTTCTAGTTCTTCCACTGGCTCCCTCTGCTGTCACTTTTGTAGATTTATGCTCCCTGATTCTATAGGTGTTTGTTCACTACCATATATCTTGTGCCTAAAGCAGTGCATGGCACAACCAAGGCTCAGTGAAGAACTATTGAGGGCATGGATGTATTATCTGCCATCTGAGTTTATGCTCAGCTGTCTGAGTCAGGGTTTGAGAATTGTTCCTTGCCTTTCAAAAGGAATCACCTAGGTTCAGCAAGAACAATTTTCCTCATTGCCCCAGAGAGGAAAATTGTGTAGGTATAGGGAAGTACTTTAAATGCTTCAAGTTGCTGGAAAGCTGATTTCCAAAGGGGCATGTGTGGAAAGGATCAATGTGTTTTAGTCCAACATTTATGTAACAGTAAAATTTTTAGCCCGGCTGGCGTGGCTTAGTGGTTAAGGATTGAACTATGAACCAGGAGGTTGTGGTTTGATTCCCAGTCAAGGTACATGCCTGGGTTGCAGGCTCGATCCTCAGGCTGGGGCATACAGGAGGCAGCCGATCAATGATTCTCTCTCATCATTGACGTTTCTATCTCTCTCTACCTCTCTTTTTCGTGGAATGTCTTAGTGACAAGATATGCTTTCTAAAAATATATTTGGCATATTAATTGGGGTAGGGACTGAAAAAGCAAATATATGTTAATGTCCATGGCTGGAGCCTTCTCTCTATTTCTCTGCAGCATTCACATGGCTGTTCCTTCTCTGGAGCTTCTATCAGTGCAGGGTGCTTGTTCTTCTACTCTCAGGCCACCAGGTGGTGTTCTCCTTTGCTGGCTCTCCCCGCTCTAGTGATCCCTCAGTGTTTTGTCTTAAGATCCCCTCTCTTTTTACTTACACATGATTCTCTTCATAATCTCATCTACTCTGAGGGTTTCAATTATAGGCATAGCTCATACAATGACCATTTGTTACATGTTATACTACTTCCTTCCCCATCCCCCGCCCCTCATTTTTTATTTGTGTTTTTTTTTCCCTATTTAAGACACACATATCCTTTCAAGTAAGAATAACATAGTTCATATATGTTTTTCATGTTGGTCAGCTAGTGGTAGAAGCGCATGTTGCTACACTCCTGGGTAGAGGGCACTAGGGGGCCATACTGCATAGTATGTTCCTGGCTTTGCTTTTCATTTTCCTTGAATTAATGGTGCTTGAGAATCTGTTAACTCCACTGTAGTCTCTCCTCCAGTTATTATGTAATGTTTTGATTTTTTTTATAAAAAGGTTAGGTGTAATAGTACATGAGGCACAGCAAAAGTGCTAGGAAAAATTCTCACCCAGGATGTTAATCTACTAATTTTTTAGCTGGCCTGAGGTATAGGAGTACAGGTGGTAAAGATAAAAATTGCCAATTAGGTAATAGTGGAAAGTCTTCTGCAATTACAAGGAGTACCATAAACATTGTACCCTGTGAGAAAATGACCAATAACTGAATAAATAACTGAATCAAAGAAAAAATGAACAAAGTGAGATGACTGGTCTACCATACCCTAAAGAAATATGAATGCTTCTAATAAAACATGTAATATTCTCACACTGAATAGCTGCAGTGTGAGTATATGGAGTTTTTTTCAAATGCAATACTCTGTAACACACTGGGCATTTATCATGAAAACAAATGCATGAAATTTGCACCTACTGCATATATTCACTTCTGATAATGACTTAAATTTGGTGTATTTATATTGGCAAAGAAAATACCTTTTAAGTTTAATATTCAAATCTATTTGTCTAAATCATCCAGGTTAGCTCTTTGTCTTCCAAATAAATATGTAATTTTTCAATGCAAAGATATGCTCTAGGTGTAAGAGTCAGCCACAGAGCAGAGAATATGGTCATGGCTTTCAGATTCGTTAAATAATGGAATACAAGAGCTCCCTTCAGGCTTTACATTTGCTCATTAGTCTTCAGTGAATGAGATCTAAAAAGTGACAGATGTGTTACTTTACCTGTAAACAATGAAAGATGCAGCTAGGAAACTCATCCTAACCAACTTAATGATAGGGGCCTGGAAACAGTGATGGCTGTTCACATGGGCTGGGTTAAATCTATGTGAATCTGAGTGTCAATAAGGAATGGGAGACAGGCTGACATGGGGGAAAGCAGGTTCTGTACTTTATTATTTCTTTCTAGATCTTACAGAGCAGACATATTTTCTCCTTTTAAATGTGAGCATTCATTTAAACCTACAAGAAAAATGTTCTTCACTCAGTTTCATGGCTCCATATAGGTTTAGTGATGGCGAACCTTTTGAGCTCGGCGTGTCAGCATTTTGAAAAACCCTAACTTAACTCTGGTGCCGTGTCACATATAGAAATTTTTTGATATTTGCAACCATAGTAAAACAAAGATTTATATTTTTGATATTTATTTTATGTATTTAAATGCCATTTAACAAAGAAAAATCAACCAAAAAAATGAGTTCGCGTGTCACCTCTGACACATGTGTCATAGTTTCGCCATCACTGGTATAGGTAACCTCAGTATTAAAACTTATCAGGTTTGGTTAATATGAAAAAATATCCTTCTCAGCTTGCAAGGCAGAGACTTAGGATTCATTTTTGAAAGAAAAACATTTTCAATTTAAAGAAATGCCCAAGGCTTATAGTTTTTTTAAAGGGTGTGTTTCTAGGATAATGATGTTGCACAATAAATGACTCACTGCCAAGAGTAGATCTAGCTAATCTCTTCCTGGAGTTACCGACAACTGCAAATTAAATTAACAGGAATGGTCTCTAAGAATTTTATAAGCCTGATCTTAAAATGAAATTATAGCTGAACACTTTAAAACAGTAAATTGATTTCTAAATTATATTAAATTTTTTTAAAAAATAAAAGTATATGTAATAGGAGTAAGAATCCCTATGAAAAGGGATGGGGGTATAAAGTGGCACACTGGGAAATTTTCTATTACACATCCATCCCTTCCTCACTTCATCCTTTCCCTAAGAGGTCCCAGAAATACTAGGAAGTGCCTTAATAATGACGAATAGACAGCTTTCAGTAAAATTTTTAAATTATAGAGCAATGGTCTCAAACTCTTATTTCCTGATAGTAAACTTTTTGGAAATGCAAATTCTCAGGCCTTACCCCAGACTCAGTAAGTCAGAAACTTTGGGGGTGGGGCTCAGCAATCTG
The DNA here is from genome assembly GCF_000327345.1 of Myotis davidii. Lineage (NCBI taxonomy): Eukaryota > Metazoa > Chordata > Mammalia > Chiroptera > Vespertilionidae > Myotis > Myotis davidii. The sequence continues at coordinate 368,689 of NW_006288952.1, read as the reverse complement.
TGGTGAAAATGACTTGAGGGTGACTCTGGTGTTATTTAAAGTTTTAGAACCTCTACTCAGACTAATTAAAACAAGAATTACTAGAGTCTCTGTGTTTTCTCAAAGGTGATGGGTGTTTTATGAAGTAATTATAAGAGCTTTAGGGATATGATCACAGTAATTACAGCCTATTCTATTTCTGCAATATACATGCTCATAGTTCACCTAGTTAAGTCTTGTTTAGTTTTAAATAAACCAGCACAGTATTAGGCTGACAAAAAGGTCAACTCATAAGGTGCTAAGAGATTGAACCTTACTTAGGGTTTTCTTGGGTCAGTGGAGGAAAATTATAGAGAAGTTACATATTGGAGAGCATCAAGTACTTCTCTCAGATAATCACATATAATGTTTACTCAATAACGAGGTATGTTATAACTTGTTTAATTTGCTTAGGAATTAAAAGGCTCACATTATCAAACTAGGCAAAATAATATACTGAGTTGGGAGGGGATATTGCTTTTGATCTTGGGGGAAACATTTTATTTTCCCATCATGCATGCCTTCCTCCATTACGATGTCTTGAAACTAATAAGTTTCCAAAAACGATTTTGTTAAGCTTCCTCAAATCTTCTATATATCCCACGGCCAAAATAATGAAGACCTCAGGAGACAAGTGCCACTGAGAAGACATCTGCGCAAGGAAACGACTCCTTGCACAACATCCAAGTCAGAAGAGTTTCTTTTCTCCCCTGGGTGGGGAGGACCTCCTCGTGCTTAGAGGAACGCATGCACCGCGCAGTAAGGACAAAATGACTTGCTACAGAGAGGCACAAAATCTGGTCCTCCAGAGTCACAGGACACAGGCTGTTACAGCATCAAACTGCTCCTTCAGAGCAGCCCAGGGCTCCAGGAGATCTTAATAAATCTAATGATGGTATCGCTCAAATAACGATCACATTCTCTGTGGTGATGGCCGTTAGAAATGCACCAGCACCTGCTGACGTATCCCGTACTTACATGTTAGGTTGAATACTCTTGGTAGGTGAGGTGTAAATATCAAGTATGTCAAAGATGAGCTACTGCCTTTCTAAAATTCATGCTGGAGTGCAGAATTTAATCAAACACACTATGTGGCAAATACATTCTATTTTGGAGAAAGTGTTTCTAAAAAGTTGGATGGGATTCACTCAGGTATCAAGATTAAAGATAAATTTAGAAAACAGACTATCCTAATGAAAAATTATAATAATATCTTAATTTATTCAAATTCATCAAGCAAATTGTTCTTAATGAAATGATAGCATTTGATACTGTTTTTGCCATTTTCATTGCATCACCCTCAACAGCTAAAGTAAGACTGAAAAGATGAGCAGCCCACTGTACTATAAAGTCACAACTGTCCCAAGAGGAAGCAGCTTTTGCCTTAAGGGCTGAAAGTAATTTTTATCATTTTCAAAGTAAGATGCCAGGTTTCCTTCTGCCAAAAGGATATCATTTTATATTTCACTTATGGAGCATTCTATTCAACGAATCAAAGTGATTCAAAACACCAATACTAAACAGAAAAGTCCTGCTTATCATTTTCTCTCAACCTCATATGGGACTGATCAGTTTATGATATGCTTTTTACTGGAATTAATATAAAGGAAAAGGGGGAAAAACCTAAAGCAGACAGCATCTTATTTTCAAGAACTATATATACATTTTATGATTCATCATATAGTACTCATTGGAAACGAGCCTATGGAGGAAGCCAGTGCCTTGTGGCCATATCAAGCCTATCATATTTGCCTCCTAATCACATCTACCAAAAAAAAAAAATTGCTCTCTAGTGTGTGCTCTGTCTCTGGCTGACAAATAAAAGAAATCTGAGATCCTGCAAGAGCTGACTGGACCAAGACTGGGATTAATGAAAACACTGGCTGAAGCTATACCACAGTGAAAGCTAATCACGGATGATTTCACAGGTCAGATTCACTACTGCATTGCTGTGAGAGTTATTCATGAATTACAGCATATAATTTCACTATTAGGAAAATTTAATAAATTGGAATCCTATGGCATTCATGTTGACAGCAATTTTTCCAAACTTTAAAAATAAATTAAAGAGAAACCAAGACGGCGGCATAGATAAACACCGGAAATTGCTGCCTCACACAACCACTTCAAAAATACAACAAAAAGACAAAACAGACATCATCCTGAACCACAGGAAGGCTGGCCGAGTGGAAATTCTACAACTAGAAGGAAAGAGAAAAGCACACTGAGACTCAGAGGAGGCGTGGAAGTAAAGTGCAGAGGTACGGAGACACACGTGGAAAGGGCTGGCAACTGAGAACACGGCTGTCTTTTTCAATCGGGAGGGAGACACAAGCTCCCGACATCTCTAAACTCCAGTTCAGGGCGAGTCTCTGGGTACCCAGACTCATACAGGGAGAAACTGGTATTGGTCAGAACTCGAGGACGGCTTTCTCTCAGAGGTGCTTACAGCGATTACTGGGACACTGAGACGAGGGGACTCTTAGGGTAGGACTGAGGAGCAGCCATAGCTGCTTGCTCTGCCCCGTTGAACCCCTGAGAACCCGCCCCACCCAAGCTGCTTGCTTAGGCTTTTGCATATGAAAGGCCTGGCCCTTTGCAATCTGAAAATTACCTAACAAACTGCAGGTGGGTCAGACAGACCCAGAACTTCCAAAAGAAGGCCCAAGGCCCCACAGCAGCTTGCATTGCTTCACAGCTGGACCTCATCTGGGCAGCTCCAAACCCCAAACAAAGAAGAGGAATCTGCAGATCTCTCCATAGCTCCTGCTGGGTAGTCTCAGGCAGAGGCTAAATTAGCACCTCCTTAGAGACCG
>NW_006288952.1:350564-362669 GCF_000327345.1 Myotis davidii | reverse complement strand
CTTACTTTACCAGCAAAGCTATCATTCAGAATTGAAGGTCAGATAAAGAGCTTCACAGATAAGAAAAAGCTAAAGGAGTTCATCACCACCAAACCAGTATTATATGAAATGCTGAAAGGTGTCCTTTAAGAAGAGGAAGAAGAACAAAAAGGTAAAGATACAAATTATGAACAACAAATATGCATCTATCAACAAGTGATTCTAACAATCAAGTGAATAAATAATCTGATGAAAAGAATGAACTGGTGATTATAATAGAATCAGGGACACAGAAAGGGAATGGACTGACTATTCTTGGGAGGGAAAGGGGTGTGGAGGATGCAGGAAGAGACTGGACAAAAATCGTGCACCTATGGATGAAGACAGTGGGTAGGGGGGTAAGGGCAAAGGATGGGGTGGGAACCGGGTGGAGGGGAGCTATGGGGGGAAAAAGAGGAACAACTGTAATAATCTGAACAATGAAGATGTAATTTTTAAAAAAATAAATTAAAAACAAGGCAAAAATGAAATAAAGAATTACTAGAAAGTGCTTATTCTAAATGAACTCTTTAATGAATGGTTACAAAATGGGTATACTATATGGAGCTGATCTGACTACGATTACAAAAAAGACAGCAAAAAAACAGTAAGTATTCAGTTATGAGTATTATGTCAGGAAGGGAAGAGGCACACCTAAAGTTCGCTATACATTATTAAAACTTCACTCCAGTATTTCCCCGAGTTCAGTAAGTTTTCTGAGCCCTATAAGTATTTTAAAAGAAGAAGAAGAAGTCCATACCTCTGCAAACTGAAACAAGGCTGATGCTTGACACTGTTTTGAAGGAGCATCGGGGTGGGATGTACTTGAAGATATCTGAAAGGAAACAAGTAGTTTTTAATGCACAAAAACATGTTCCCATATCGGAGTAATAGATTTTGCCATATATTCCCACTGCAGACACTGATGAAGATTAAGACATGAGTCATCACACTCAATCCCTTTTAGAAGAACAGTGCAAATTATAAAGGAAGACAAAGGCCATGTTTCTAAAAACAGGTGATTTAAAGAACAAAGACTGAGTTTGGCTCATTTGCCATGTCTCTTGTAAGGGTATTAGCTGTATGCCAAATAGCAGCTGATACCTGGTGAGATGGATTTCCTTATTTCAATGGATTTCTTAAAATATTATTAAAAGTTGGAAGCTGCAAGTAAAGACAGTCACTTTCTTTCCCCCCCCACCCCCCCAAGCTGTTCTCTGCTTAGGCGCAGTTGTAAAACAATACTGGAAAAGCATATGGATGTGGGGCAGGGTACCTGGTATCTTAGATCTGTTCCTCACTAGCTACATGACCTTGCACTGTTCAGCTAATCTTTCTGCAATTTTCCCCAACTGTGAATCGATAATGTCAGCCTCCATTTTATAGGATATGGCAAGAAAATAAGCCATGATAATAGAACAATAGAACTCAACAAATTGTTCATAATACCACTAGTGGCCCGATGCATGAAATTCGTGCAAGGGGGCCGGGGGGTTGTCCTTCAGCCCGGCCTACACCTTCTCCAATCTGGGACCCCTTGGGGGATGTCCGACTGCCGGTTTAGGCCTGATCCCCGTCTCGACTACCGGTTTAGGCCCGATCCATAGGAATCGGGCCTAAACTGGCAGTTGTACATCCCTCTTGCAATCTGGGACTGCTGGCTCCTAAGTGCTCACCTGCCTGCCTGCCTGATTGCCCCTAACCACTCTGCCTGCTGGCCTGCCCGACCCCAACTGCCCCCCCGCACCAGCCTTCTCACCCCAACTGCCCCCCCATCGGCCTGATTGCTCCAACTGCCCCCCCCCCCCGCCGCCAGCCTGCTCGCCCCCAACTGCCTTCCCCTCCTGACCTGATCACCCATAACAGCCTCTGCCTTGGCCCTGCCACCATGGCTTTGTCCGGAAGGATGTCCAGATGGTCTCCTGGTCTAATTAACATATTACCCTTTTAATAATATAGATAGAGGCCTGGTGCATGGGTAGGGGCCAGCTGGTCTATCCTGAAGGGGGTCCTGGATTAGGGTGGGGGTTCCCTTGGAGGGTGGGGCCAGCTTGGGCATGGTGCTGATGGCCATTTACAGGCTGGCCATGCCCCCAATGGAGTGAGGGTCCCCCCATTGGGGGATGTGGTGGCCTGGGAGAGGGGTTGATGGCTGTATGCAGGCTGGCCACACCCCCATCGGGTAAGGGTCCCCGCTGGGGGGCATGGCCAGCTTGGGCGAGGGGCTGAGGACCCTTTGAGGGCAGTTTGCAGGCCGGCCAAGCCCCCGGCTTTGTCTGGAAGTCTTCTGGACGACAGTAGAAGTGATTTTTTTCTGAAGATATGGGTAAACAACACGATTTAACAGCCTTTGAACGTGGAATACACACACACACACACACACCCACACACACACACACACACACACACACTGCAGCTGCCTGACAGTGGACAGAGGGTTCTGCCACACCACATTTAGTTTAACTAAGAGACCTTTTGTTTCCACTTGGCCCTAATTATGGTAGCCTCATTAGTTTGCACTGAGGGCCTTGTGGAAAACTTTCCAAGGATTTTTTGAGAGCAAGGTCAATTATTAATTTTGGTTCCAAAGTGAACAAACTCTGTCCAGCTACAATATAGGGTGAAAGTGAGTCACAAAAACAGAAAGCCTGGACAATATAAAGTCAGCCCATTCCCAGGCCAATAAAAATATTTTTCATCAATTAATTGTGCTCATCAACTCCACCAAAGAGTACTTACAAAGCAAAAAATGTACCTTAATCGTAACTCTTCAACCACAAAAATCAATTTTAATCTCAATTAAATTATGTTGGCTAGAAAAATAATGAAACCAGTTTTGGTGACACAGTATCAAAGCTCTATTTAAGGATAAGAAAGGGCAGAGAAAGTAATGGAATCATTGACTTTATTCATTGCTGAAGCCGTTAGGAAAATTTTAATTCTACTCTAAGTCCTAATTCAGACATCTAGACATTTTTAGAATAAATATAAGTGAAAACAAGTCCTATTTAACAAACTAGATATAAACAAACTATCATAAATGGGTAGTTTTAACCAAGTGCTCTGACGACACTGAACACATTGAGGATAAAATCGTAGCCCTCCTCTTGGTCTAACCATGAAACCTGTCAGTGCAAGTCATGACAGATTGCAAATAGGAATCCACAAGGATTTTCCTGAAGTCCTGGGAATTATACACCAGGTAGGTCTTACTTCAGACATCACTTTTCATTCCTACCAACCCTCTATAAAAGTTTGAGAAGACAAATAGTTTATGTAAAGATAAATGTCTTTCTTCAAGGCTTAAATCAGACTTGGACAAAAGAGAACCAGTATAAACCATCTAGATTTTTGAAAAGCATTTCACAGGTTTCTCTCTCAACAAAAGGTCGTTTTGCACATTAATATTGGGATAAAACAGATATTCCATTAATGACATGAGTAGGGGGCTCCTGAAGAAATATTACATCAGGGACTCTATATATCAAAAAGAACAGGAAATCTCTTTGGAATCTTCCATGTGCTGTAGAACCCACAAACATGTACATATGTCCACAAAACCAAATTTCATATAACATTTTAGAGATTTCATTAGATTCCCTAGGGGTTTAGAGATCAATGGTTAAGCATCTCTGCTTTCAAAGTTGGGGCTAACTGACAGCTGTGGGCAAAATACGGCCCGCGGGCCGGATCCGGCCCGTTTGAAATGAATAAAACTATTGGGAAAAAAAAGACCGTACCCTTTTATGTAACGATGTTTACTTTGAATTTATATTAGTTCACACAAACACTCCATCCATGCTTTTGTTCCGGCCCTCCGGTCCAGTTTAAGAACCCATTGTGGCCCTCGAGTCAAAAAGTTTGCCCACCCCTGCTAACACTATTTCACATGAATATAACTACTGGAGAACAGGGTGAATCCCCTGTTACATTAATACATTAGGAAACAATGTACAAAACAACTGGAATTCATGGTGCATCCACAAAAAGGCAGAAAGGAAAGTGATAGATGAGTATCATGTCAGCAAATTTATAATATTCCTGTGCTATCTACAGGGCATTTAGTCATATTATAAACAACGCCTTAAAAGGAATAGCCTAATATACCACTGTAAAAAGCAGTTTGCCAATGAAAATGTTGAGAACAACCAGGAAAGGACATTAGAGAGGGAAAAAAATCTGAAACTTAAATATGCTCTCCTTGCATAAAACGGTTATGGAACGGGCAAATGTTAGAAAGGTTGAGTGAAAGACAATTCCAGTGATCAAAGGGAGATGACGTGCTTTAAAGTTCAGAAAAAAACTAATTAATCAAAACTCCATACTGAGTTCTCGGGTAAATGAAAATATTTTGGGAAGCAGTCTTAACCTTTAAATTTGATATCAAGGATAATGTGCGTTTGTACTTCATCTCTTTCAACCAATGTTAAAGATGTATTGAGCCTAACAGGTTTGACAAAACACAGTAAGACTTCAGAAATTTCAATTAAAATAGAACTTAAAAAAAGGAATGCATAGTCAATGAACAACCAGGAGTTGTTTCTGTCTTCACATTTAATACCTGATAGGTGACTAATAATAATTCAATTATGCTATTTTTAAAAATTGATTTTAGAGAGAGAGGGAACGGGAGCAGAAGAGAGCTAGAAATAGAGAGAAACACCAATTGGCTACCTTCTGCATGCATCCCAACCAGGGATCAAACTCACAACCTGGGAATGTGCTGGGATTGGGAATTGAACCCGAGACCATTCTGTACAGGGAATGATGCTCCAACCAATTGACCCACACTGGCCAGGGCTCAATTATATTCTTAATTTTACTATCCATGAATAAAAATTATTGATAAGGCTTAAGTGTAATAATAATCAGGACTTAATAATAATTTTTATGCACATATAGTTATTCTTTAATTGAGAGATTCTGGAGTTTCAACTATCTTTCAAAAATTAAGTTTTTCCATTTATAGTCAACTGAGCTAAGCAGAGTTCATCATTGCTTTAAGTTATTGTCATCAGCTCAGATTTAAGCTCATTTTACAATTTCCTTATTAAGTATAAATTTCAATGTATTACCTCAGCAAACTGAAATAATGGTGACTTCTGACGCAATTCAGGGGATTCTGAAACATCAGGCCTGCAGGAGCCAGAGGACATCTGAAACAAGGAAAGATGGTATGAAGCATCACAGGAATCATTTCTGGAATATGACAGAAGATAAATGCCACCTAAAATGTTCCTATTTGAGAAAAGAATGGTTTTGATTGCCCCAATTTGAGGCAATACTGTGACAAAAAAGTACTTATATTCTGCAAATTTTATACAAGATGCCATTCAACTGTAAATAATGCCATAAATAGCAGATGAGCAAGACAATGCATTTTAAAAAGTTAATATTCACCATTTCTACAATGATGCCCATTTGATCTCTTGGAGTTCTGCCACCAAATCCAAAGAATATCTATATCTTTCATGTTCTGTGTTTCCCCAATATTTCACATCACCAGACTACATGAACATATAAGAGATTTGAAAATACAAACGAAACTAAAATCACATTCGTGTTTTCCAGGGTTTTCATGCATTTATACACAAACCCCAACCTTAGAAAGGTTAGTAGTTGCTTAGGAGTTTATTTTATGCTACATATTTTCTTTTTAAAAATATATTTTTATTGATTTCACAGAGAAAAGGAGAGGAAGAGAGATGGAAACATCGAGTGTCATTCATCAGCTGGTTCATAAGTTGACACTCAACCACTGAGTCACACAGGCCAGGCCTTATTTTTTTTTTGTACTACTTATCATTTTTTATTAAGGCTCCGTTATCTTCATTTGTGATTTTCATTATTAACAACAGTTACTGAAACATCACAGATTTATTTTTCAAAATTCTTGCTATTAATCAACTACTCATTTCAGGAAACACATTTCTTTTATCTCAATGCATAAAACTGACTCATTTCTGCATCTGGGTGACATAATCGCTTAGGTACACAACTTTATTTCAAAAGTCATAGGAATCACAATGTTAGAGAGAGAAGGATTTCATCATCCTCTCATCTAACCCTTTTTACAGCTGAAGAAACTTAGCACCAGAGTGGTGAATAATACCTCTCTCCCCTACATTCAATGATCTTATTCTTTACCTACATGGCACTGAGCACTGATCACCACAAGACACAAATATTTGTTTATTGTCTATCTCCTCGCAGGGGCTTTGTTTACTGCGGAAGACGCTGTCTGGGTACAACGTAGATACTCAACAAGTATTTGCTGAATAAACTAAATTAAAGTTAACCATAAGTCTTCTAAATCACAAATTAGTGTATTCTCTTCCCTCTTTCCTGAATGACAAGAAGTGTTAGGAAAAAAGTTATCTTTCACTTTAAAGAAAAAAATAGAAAGATGTTAAAAATACTTTTAAATAACATTTCTAACAAGAAAATATCCAAGTCCACTGTGAAAACCTAAAAAACAAAAAAACACAGCAGATAAATTATCTACAATGTTATCTCCTCAAGATAACCACTGTTAATATTCCATGCATATTCTTCCAGCTGTGTATGTAGATAATATTTTCAACAAAAATGGAATATTATACTATCTATCTATATAAAAGGCTAATATGCAAAGTGTCCCCTTGGGAGTTCAACCAGGAGAGACCTGGAATTTGGTCGCTCGCTATGACGTGTGCTGACCAACACGGGGTGGCACGGAACAAAGGAAGGCCCCAGCCAGCAACTGGAAGGCAGACCCTAGCCAGCAGCTGGAAGGCTCCGATGAGCTCTGATCACCAGCCAGGCCTAGGGACACTACCCATGCACAAATTTTGTGCACGGAGCCTCTAGTAGTTATAGAATATTCTTTTTAAAAAAATACATTAATTCTCCTGTGCTAATAAGCCTTTTCCAATGTAATTTTAATAGTTGTGAGGGTTATATCAGATGGTTAAATCCAATGGAAAGAGCTGGCAGTCACCTAGGCTACTTCCCTGAAAACAGTTTCTCACTGAACCTCTTGGTCACACACTGAAGATGTGATTCTCAAAAAACGTCACAGACCCTTGGGCAGGTGCAAGCATTCGAAATGTTAATTGTCTCTTCTGGATTTGAAAGAGTATGGCCACCTTCTCTCAGATAAGCTCCATAGAAAACATGCAAAGCTTTAATCTGCCACCAGTGGGTCTGGCTGCCAAAGCCTGACTCTCTCACTGGAACATCACTATTTGACAAGTTGTGTGCCAAATGGCCCAACAGTGTTTTATTTGCTCTCCAAATTTAAAGTTAAATACCCTCTGCAAATCATTCTGATGCTCTTAAATAAAACTTCCTTCTTAAATGAGAAATCAAATGTATTATTTTTAAAAAATATTTTTTTTTTATTGATTTCAGAGGGGAAGGGGGAGGGAAAGGTAGACAGAAACATCAATGACGAGGGAGAATCATCCCTTGGCTGCCTCCTGCCCGCCCCACACTAGGAATCGAGCCCACAGTCCAGGCCTGTGCCCTGACCAGGAATCTGATCTCACCTCCTAGTTCGTAGGTGGATGCTCAACCACTGAGCAACAATGGCCAGGCCAAATGTAAGTAATTATTGAGGTATCGTAATCTTGCATGTTATAGCAACTGTACTATGCAATCAAAGAAGTCTATGCATGTGGGCTGTGCTTACCATAAATATAGCAGACACACAATGAATATCTGTTGACTGACTTAATTCTCTATGTATATGTGAATATGAAGAATCTCAATGATCTAAACAAAAATCACACAAGGGTTGCCCAACAGTTAAAACAACATTAAAGAATCACTAAGGCTATGCATTTTAGAGTCTAAAAAAACCTATTTACTGTTACCTTAAAGCAGTGTTGATTTAACATATATCTTCAGTATAGTATAATGGAAAGAGAACAAAATTAGGAGCCAGCAGAATTGGGTTGCCACTAAGCTATGTGATTATCTGACTCTCTAGTCCATAGCAGAATAGAAGCAAAAAAATCAGCTGGGCCAAAAATCAGAGGAGCGAGGATAAGAAAAGGGAAGAAGGAGGGGAAAAAATACAAAACACAGTGCCAGCAGCAAGAAGACACAGGGAGAAGAGAGAAAAGCCAAAAACAACAGACACAAATGCTTACAAGGCATTGTGGTCCATCTAAAAGAAATTAAAGTAGAGCAAATGGCCCTGAAGTTTCTCCTGAAGGCATGAGTTCACTGCAATAATTAATATTTATGACTATGATTCTAAGTTGTCAGGATAAGAATAATTATAAAATATATCCCTTATTAAAAGGCAGAAATGCATGTGATACATACTAGACATATTTCCATGTAAAATCTCAAAATGTAAAAATGGTTCAATGGCACGGAAGATGTATATATGTAGAATTCATTCTTGAGTGGTTGGTAAGTAAGGCATCTAATACAAGTGTGAATATCTGTGCATGCAGGATATATACACGCACATTTAGAAAAAAAAATCTGAGATTACGATCCACATCGAATGAAGAAGGTATTGCCCACAAAGGACTCCTATTTAACAATGTCATTAGTCAGAGAATCCCAGGTTCTCCGACTTGTTGCCTTGTGGTTTGTATTTACAGTGCTCTAAATTACTTGTTATGGATAAACATCAATTCCTCAATATCCATTCCTATGCTTGCATCAGCTTACTCTCCAAATATAACTGAATATAAAGAGTCTAAAATATTTGTTAATTAAGAGGAAAGAAAAGACACTAAATAAGTGGAGGTTAAATAAAGGAAGAAAAACACACCAAAGGATTGTTTCTAGAAATAGTCTTTGAAATAATCCATAAGGCCACTAGGTGTAGCTATGCACCCAAAGAAAGAAAACAGTTAAAGTGATTTCAAAAGCAAAGTTAACCACATATTCAACTTCCTTTACATCCAATCTTTCCTTTGATTTAGCTATAATTCACAAAAACCAAGAAAGAGGGATGGTTATGATGAAGTAGTATCCCCCCCCCCCCACAGGTGCAGTTTAGATCTTGAAAACTGTAGACATAGGAACATGACCCAAGCCCCTGATATAAAACAAGATCACACCAGTCAGATGTACTGTAAGTGCTTTGGAAAGTGAGGTATTAGCAAGATCTGCTCCTACTTCACACGGTACAAGACTACAGCTACCCTCAGCTAGACTGTGATGAACACACAAGCAACAAAAGGGTAAGTGCACTTTTATCTGAACTACATATTCCTGCCCTTGGCTAATCCAAATATTTATTGAGTACCCACTCATTCAACAAATGTTCAATAAACACCTATTATATGTCCAATAAACACCTATTAAGACTGCTGAATTCAAGAAACTTACATTCTACACGTTTTTTATGCTGAGGAATAAAATTAAGACTAAGGGAATGTGTTTGGTCCTTAAAACAATCGCTATTCAAATACAGGGGAAAGCTATACACATACCAGTAAGAATGTAAGTGCATAATGGTGGAATATTACAAGACTTATGGGAAGACAAAGAGGCAGTCTCCATTCTTTCTAGGGATGGTGGAAGAAAGTAAGTTAATATCTGAGATATATCTAGAAGAAACACCAGAATTGCGGAAAAGATGTGGCAACAGCAGGAGGAAGAGTATGGAGGCAAGTGCCCTGTATGTGTGAAAACCAGTGACTTTTCCCATGTGGCCGAAAGTTAAGATGTCTGGAAATGTAATGGGAGATGACTGAGGCTGAGGGGAATTTGAATTCTATGTTAAGTTTGAAAAGTAAGCTGAAGGTAATGAGGAGCCAGCCAAGGTTTTTAGTCAGAGGAGCTGCATAATGAGACGTGCAGCTAGATAATTCTGTCAGTGGAGTGCAAGATGACCTTGGCCAGGGAGTGACTGAAGGCAGACCAATTAGAAGGCTAAGGAAATAAACCAGCTGAGATGTGGGGCCCCAATTAAATCAGAGATGGTATTTTCGAAGCCTCAGTAATTGTCTGGAAGGATGTCAGGGCTGAGGAAGAGAGGTCAGATCATGCCAATATTTCTAAGGTAGGTTAAAACCTTTCACTGAACCAGGGAACTGAGAGAAGGAAGAAAGATTAAGCAGGGCTGGGGTGTGTGGTTGTCTACTGTAGCAGGAGAGATTTTGGGGGTAGAGGGTTCCATTTCAAAGTTCAAGTGTAATCCTGTGTGACTCCACCATCCAGTGATCTGATTATCACCCTTGTTCAGTCTGATCTAACCTTTCATACAACAGTGGCTTTTGCCAGGTACCCTGCTGTGACAGTACCTGAGTGATCTTTTATTTGCATTTAATGAGTTGTTAAATGAAGTTCTCAAATAGACTTGATCTTAAACACAGGTGAATTAAATGTAAGCATATTACACCGAAGTTAGTCCTTCAAAACGTTTTTAAAGACTAAGATGAAGACACTCTTGTTTAAACCTAAATCAGGTTACAGAGTCCTAAAGCACTGTACTTGGCTGGCCGGCCCAGGCCTGAGCTGCAGCAGAGAAGAGCACTGGCTCTCCTGGAGAGCATAACCAAGTAACACTGCAGAGACGGAGCACTCCCCACCAGAGCACTCGCCAAACACCTGGGGGAGAGGAAGAGTAGGTCCCTGGTTTCACCTTCATACCATGAGTAGAGTTCTCCTATTATTATAATACGCTGTGTGGCAGAGCACTAGTATGGAAGTCCGGGACAGACTCCAAGCGACTTCTACAAACAAGCTACTGCCCTTTCCACCACCTCTGGGAGACTGAGGAGCTCATACAAATTCATCGCTGTTTTGAGCACTACAGCCTGGGAACTCATTGAGAATAGATGCTTGTCAATCCAAGTTGGATAAAATGACCTGATTCTCTGGGCTTTGAGCCTCAGTGCTGACAGATGGAAGAGGCTGGGCTGGATGGGCAGCTCCAGCTAAAACGGACAGTAAACAGTGATGTAAAACATGGAGGTCTCTACCTGAGGAAAGAGAGAATTCAAAGAGCCCATTTGCTATGTAATGTAAACTTTAAATATGGTATATTTCCTCAGAAAATATGTTCAGAAGCTGTAAAACTATGAGAAAGGAATAATAGCTTTGATTGTGTGGGGTAAGAGTTGGGGAGGCGGGGGGCGCAGAATTCAATGGATTTTAGCATTCTAAAAGCAGCCTAAGAAAGACACATATTAAACTAGCTCAAATCTACCAACAGGTAGGAAAATTATCTTCCCTACTTCACTGATGTTAGAAATTATAATAAAGATGAAAACTTTCAATTTTATTTAATACATATTTGTTTTAAATTTAACACAGTATTTAAAATATGGATGTAATTTAACAAATACTGGCATAACTACCTTTTCTTTATTTCAGATTTTACCTATCTCACCATTTAGTGGAAAACATATGGGTTTAAGTTTTAGTATTATGACTTTCTTGCTCTATGACCTTTTCAAAGGCTATTGTCACATTTATGACACGAGAATAATAATAATAATAAACCAACCTCACAGGACTTATGGGAGGCTGAAATGAGATTATCCATGCAAATGCTTATTAGCACAGGTCCGGGCCCAGAAACAGGACTCCACGAGAGAACTGGCCTGAACTGAGGTCAGGTGGGCTGAATCACAAAGGACCTGTGTGCTACTCAAAGACTGATGCTAGTCCTCCTGCTCCTGGGTTCAAATCCTGGTTCTGTCATTTCATAGCTGTATACTCTTGAGCAGGTTATTTAACCCTTATCTGCCTCCTCTTTTTCACCTAATAGTTTAATATCCTATATAATAAAAGGCTAATATGCAAACTGACCGAACAGGGAACTGGTCGCTATAATGTGCACTGACCACCATGGGGGCAGACGCTCAATGCAGGAGCTGCCCCTGGTGGTCAGTGCACCAGAAGCTGGGCTCACAGCTGGCAAGCGCAGTGGCGGTGGTGGGAGCCTCTCCTGCCTCTGCAGCAGCACTAAGGACAACCCCTGCCAGCTCCAGGACTGTGAGAGGGTGCAAGCCAGGCAGAAGGACAACCCCTCCCCACCTGAGTGCACAAATTTCGTGCACAGGCCTCTAGTTTACTTATAAGGAAAATAAGACTTAACTCATAAAGTTTTATGGAAATCAAGAGTTACTC
>NW_006288952.1:325923-350378 GCF_000327345.1 Myotis davidii | reverse complement strand
CTTGTGCGGGGGGAAAAAATGGACACATATGTAATATCCTTTGTAATAAAAAATAAAATTTAAAAAAAAAGAAAAAAAAAAGAGTTACTCTCATGTAATGCACTTAAGAGCAATGCCTGGAATGAAGGAAGTGCTCAATAAATGTTAGTTGTCATAACTAACCACACTGCAAGCAAGTGGGGAGACCAGCAGCTTCAATCCTTCATTTTTTATCTCAAGTTGCTTCAAGTCTTCCGGCTGAGTGAAGACTTACACACAATATACAATGAGAACGTTGTAATACTTTCCTTATAGAGTTTATAATAAAGGACACAATTAATTATAGAGGTGGGAAAAAATGGGGTTACAATAATAAAATAATAAGTAATAATATAAGAATAAACTCATATACTCACAACTGTAAACCTACTTTTGCCTACCCTATATAATCAAGTGCTATAATGTATACTATAATGCTGACAGTAACAGCTATGAGGTATTAGTTAGAGGAGAAATCAAATTTGGCTCAAAACAAGCAGGAAGGGTTTCCTGGAGGAGATAAGAGATTAATATTACAAACATAAACATAAAACAGAATTTATTATTTTCAAATTTCTGTCATATAGAAATGTTTTGGTTTTAAATAGGCAGATGGTGATGAAAGTCTATGTGATTCCCTCTGAAGCCAGAAGTATCATGTGAAGAGTTTCTAACTCTAAACACCTGATCTTATGACACCATAAAGACATGTTTCTGGTTTTTTTTTTCTTCCTGATGTGCCTGGAACACAGGAAGTATTCTATGAATACCTGTCGTATGAATGAACGTGTAAAAAGATGGCACAGAGTGGGTTCCTACACTGTTCAGTTCTTACACAGACCTTTAAAGTTCCTTAATGGAGGTGTGCCATTATCAGCTAGCATTTTCTCCACTAACTTTGATCCTAACTCAGTCACTCTACTACAGTTGTACTTCCTATATTGTTTCTTCCAGGTAATAAAAAGTAGTCTCCTCCTTGAGCACCAGGTGATAAACAGAGTAAATTACAACTGTACTTTCCTACAAGTTTTCTATAAACAGAAACTGTGTGTGTGCATGCACGTGCACTGCTAGTAAAGCATACTGTAGCCTGCAGGAGTAAGCCTGATATAATTTATGCTTTCAAGTTAAATAGGAAATGCCAAGAATAACTTATGGTAACAGAACTAGATACCTCCAAGAATGCTTGCCAAGAGAGTTAAAAATGCCTTACAGGTTTTATTTAATTAATCTTCATAGATGTCTTGGGAGTTACAGGCAAGAGAGTATTATTACTAGCTCTATTTTACAGCATGGAAAGCAAAGAAAAAAAGTTGATCATAACTTTATTGTCATATCTCTTGATTCCAACAAAAGAACTAGGCATTCTAATATCACAGACCCACAGTCTAATGCATTTCTTATACATTTGAAAGTTTGCCTTCAGTCATTCAACTAAGTTATGATTATTCTGCCTAATTTTTCTTATTTTCCACAATTCCCCAAAACATCCTTTCTTAGGTTCAGTACTGGATGTTGTCCTTTCCAATAGTAACCCACCTATTCAATACATTATGCACTGAATAATCTTCCCATACTCTCTCAATTACATACTCCCTGACTTTATTTTTAAATTTTAACTTAGCTTTACATTTTATTAAAGCAAGCAATAAATATAACAGTATAGAAGACTTTTAGTCCTACAGATTACCTCTAGAAATTCTAGGGCAAATACTTATACTTTATTTATTGCATTTTCATCTGTAAATACTAGTAACTACGTGATATGAAATGTAAGGGCTAAATTCTCTTAATGCAACAGCCTTCCCTTTAGCTCTTCCCAGAGTTTGATGTGAACATTGTTCAACTTTCTCTTTCTTGTTCCTTTAATTAAAAAAAAAAAAGCATGTATGTTCACTTAAATCTCTGGGCATTCAGAAAGGCTCTCTGTGGCCCTCGGCTAGCCTATTTTCTGCTGGCACTTACATCATATCTCACTGATTGAACAATTTCCATTTGACTTCTGATTTAAATAGGTTTGCTAAAATCTGCTATTCATTGGAAACACCCCTTTCCATCTCCTTCATTATCAGAGGTTACTTCCTGATGAGACGTCTATGCTTACACTGTATCTCCCCAGCTCTCGGGACACAGGCTTACTCTGCCATTTTGAGACAGGGGTCACTCCTTTGTGCCAGCCTTGCTCAATGACTTTCTTTTGCTTCTTTAACCCATAATTCATTAGTGACAAACATTGCTTTTTAAAATTTATCCCAAATAATTAATGCATTTCAATGTATTCTGGATAGAAAGGAAATTATAGGGCTACTCATTTATGTAAAAAATAAAAGATCTGCCCTGGCAAGGTGACTCAGAGTCCTTCTGACACATCAAGGTTGAGGGTTTGATCCCCAGTCAGGGCACATAAAAGAATCAACCAGTGAATGCATAAATACATGGAAAAGCAAGTCTCTCTCTCTAAAAATTACTTCAAAAATAAACAATCCAAAATAAACTTAAATGCAAATTTCATCCCTTTTATTCTTCAAAAACACTGCTACCACAATAGAAACTACAGAAGCAAGCCTGATTCATTAATAGTAGCATATAAAAATGTTGACTTAATAATGCAACAGATATGGCACCTCCAGAGTTAATCAGAATACTGAGGAAAAAGAGAAAATGCAAATGTTTTGTTTGTTATTATATATCCACTGATAGCTCAAAAACCTATTATTTCTGTCTAAAAACTCTAAGAATACTTCAGGTAGATCTAGGAAACAGAGTAGGCCAAAGAAACTTCTAATCTGGAATTTAAATATTTCAGCTACAGCTAGACTCTATCTTTTAGAATTAAAAAAGAAAAACTATTGTCTATATTAAAATTCCATATTTTAAAAACTAGACCTTTGAAGACTTTTTCTATGTATTTAGGGCTCGGGACACAGGCTCTTTCTCTGTGGCAGAATTTTTGTAAATGTCATTTTATTAGACTGGTCCTACCAAACAGCAAACACAAATTTTACAATAATTATCCATTTCAAGTGTCAGAAGTCTAAATTTTCTGTATCTCTCTTCTTAAATCATTATTCTGCTAATTTTCTCTCAGAATATTCAAATACCTATTTACTATATTTGTTTTAGTTTCATCATCTGCCCAGATATATATAAGCCCCTAAAGTTATTTGACCATTTCTTCATATTGGGAATAAGATATTGAACAGAAAATCAGGTGCTAAATAAAGTCTGCTAATGACTATATGACATGAACTCTCAAACTATATTTAGAAACAGCATTATTCTATAGAACTTTCACTGCTTTATTGTTTCAGTATCTCAAGATTATTTTCAATAATGACCTATACTTCTGAGATGAGAAATGGGCATTATGAAGAAAAAGCTTTAAAAGAATAAAGCTTTAAAAAGCTGTATTCTTAAAAGTGATACATCACATAAACAAATTGAAAGACA
This sequence comes from Myotis davidii, assembly GCF_000327345.1. Classification (NCBI taxonomy): domain Eukaryota; kingdom Metazoa; phylum Chordata; class Mammalia; order Chiroptera; family Vespertilionidae; genus Myotis; species Myotis davidii. Next base: position 346,910 of record NW_006288952.1, on the reverse strand, counting down.
AAAATCACATGATCATATCAATAGATGTACAAAAAGCATTCGACAAAATACAACACTCTTTTAGGATAAAAACTCTCAGCAAACTGGGAATAGAGGGGTCATCTCTCAACATAATAAAGTCCATATAAAACAAACCTACAGCCAACATCATACTCAAGGGACAAAAAATAAAACCATTTCCCCAAGAACAGGAACAAGACAGGGTTGTCTGTTTTCACCACTCTTTTTTTTCTTTATTAATTAAGGTTTCACATATGTGTCCTTATTCCCCCATTGTCCCCACCCAACCCCCACTCGTGCCCTCAACCCCCTAGTGTCTGTGTCCATTGGTTATGCTTATATGCATGCATACAAGTCTTTTGGTTGATCTTTCTGCCCTCCCTCCACCTTCCCCTGTCTTCTCTTTGAGGTTTGACAATCTGATCGATGCTTCTTTGTCTCTGGATCTTTTTTTGTTCATCAGTTTATGTTGTTCATTATCTTCCACAAATGAGTGAAATCACGTGATATTTATCTTTCTCTGACTGACTTATTTCACTTAGCATAATGCTCTCCATGTCTCTCCATGCTGTTGCAAATGGTAGGAGTTCCTTCCTTTTACAGTAGCATAGTATTTTAGATGTACCACAGTTTTCCAATCCACTCATCTGCTGATGGGCACACTTAGGCTGTTTCCAAATCTTAGCTATTGCAAATCGTGCTGCTATGAACATGAGGGTGCATATATCCTTTCTGATTGGTGTTTATAGTTCCTTGGGATACTAGAGCAATGGAAACTAAAGAGAAAATAAACAAATGGGACTACATCAAAATAAAAAGCTTCTGCAAAGCAAAAGAAACCATCAACAAAATAATAAGAAAGCCCACTGCATGGGAGAACATATTTGCCAATTTTATCTCTGATAAGGGTTTAATTTCCAACATTTACAGGGAACTCATACAACTTAACAAAAGGGATAAAACAATCCAATAAAAAAATGGGCAACGGACCTAAATAGACACTTTTCGAAAAAGAACATACAGAAAACCAAGAGACATATGAAAACATGCTCAAAGTCACTAATCATCCCAGAGATGCAAATCAAAACAACAATGAGGTATCATCTCACACCTGTCAGAATGGCTATCATCAACAAATCAACAAACGACAAGTGCTGGCGAGGATGCAGAGAAAAAGGAACCCTCGTGGACTGCTGGTGGGAATGCAGACTGGTGCAGCCACTATGGAAAACAGTATGGAGCTTCCTCAAAAAACTAAAGATGGAACTCCGATTTAACCCAATGATCCCACTTCTAGAAACATATCTCTTTCACCACTCTTCTTCAACTTAGTACTAGAAGTGCTAGTCATAGCGATCAGACAAGAAGAAAACATAAAAGGCATACAAATTGGCAAGAAGGAAGTAAAACTCTCATTATTCACAGATGACATGATATTATACAAAGAAAACCCTAAAGACTCCACAAAAAAACTATGAGATTTAATAAAATAGTTTGGCAATGTAACAGGATAGAAAATTAACACCCAGAAATTGATGGAATTTTTATACACCATCTTATGAATTCTCAAAAAGAGAGACTAAAAAATCAATTCCATTTACTATAGCTACAAAAAAATTAAGATAAAAAGGAATAAATTTAACCAATAAAGAAAAAGACTTGTATTTGGAAAACTATAGAACATTGAAAAAAAGAGAGAGAGGAAGATATAAACAAGTGGAAGAATATATTGTGTTCGTGATTTGTAGAATTAACATAATTAAAATGCCCATTAATCCCAAAGCTATAGATTCAATGCAATCATTATTAAAATACCAAAGGCATATTTCACAGATCTAGAACAAACACCCCAAAATTTATATGGAACCAAAAAAGACCCCAAATGGCTGCAGCAATCTTGAGAAAGAAGAACAAAGTTGGAGGAATCACTATACCAGATATCAAGTTATACCACAAAGCCACTGTACTCAAAACAGCCTAGTAATGGCACAAAAACAAGGATATAGACCAATGGAACAGAACAGAAACCCCAGTAATCGATCCAAGCAACTAGACCAGTGATGGCAAACCTTTTGAACTCAGTGTGTCAGCATTTTGAAAAACCCTAACTTAACTCTGGTGCCGTGTCACATATAGAAATTTTTTTATATTTTTAACCATAGTAAAACAAAGATTTATATTTTTGATATTTATTTTATATATTTAAATTCCATTTAACAAAGAAAAATCGACCAAAAAGAATTCGCATGTCACCTCTGACACGCGTGTCATAGGTTCGCCATCACTGCACTAGACTCAATTAATATTTGACAAAGGAGGAAAGAGCATATATTGGAGCAGAGATTCTCTTCAATAAATGGTGCTGAGAAAATCTGAAAGATGTATGCAAAAAGTAAAATAAAATTAGATCACCAACTTACATCATACACAAGAATAAACTCAAAATGGATAAAAGTCTTACATGAAAGATGTGAAACCATAAAAATTCTAGAAGAAACCATAAGCAGCAAAATCTCAGGCAACTCTCGTATCAATATGTGTGTGGATATATCTACTAGGGCAAAGGAAACTAAAGCAAAAATAAATGGGATTACATCAAAATAAAAAGCTTCTGCACAGCAAAAAAAAAAGCATCAAGGAAATATAACAAGAGTGCCTCCTGCATGGGAGACCATACTTGGCAATGATACATCTGATAAAGGGTTAATATCCAAAATATATAAGGAACTCATACAACTTAAAAAAGGAAGAGAAACAATCCAATTAAAAAATGGGTGAAGGACCTAAATAAACACTTCTCCAAAGTAGACATACAGATGGCCAAGATACATATGAAAAAATGCTCAAAGTCACTAATCATCAGAGAGATGCAAATTAAAATGACAATGAGGCATAACCTCACACCTGTCAGAATGGCTACCATCAACACAACAAATGACAAGTGCTGGGGAGGATGTGGAGAAAAGGAACCCTAAGTACACTGTTGGTGGGAATACAGACTGGTGCAGCCACTGTGGAAGACAGTATGGGGTTTCCTCAAAAAATTAAATATGGAACTGCCATTAGACCCAATAATCCCATTTCTAGGAATATATCCTAAGAAACCAAAAACAACAATCAGAAAGAATGTATGCATACCTTTCTTCATAGCAGCACAATTTACAATAGTTAAGATCTCAAAAAAGCCCAAGGGTCCATCAGTAGATGAGTGGATAAAAAATCTGTGGTACACTTATACTATGGAGTACTATGCAGAGAAAAAAAGAAGGATCTCTTACCCTTTGAGACAGCACAGAAGAACATGGAGAGTACTATGCTAATGGAAATAAGCCAGTCAGAGAAAGACAAGTATCACATGATCTCACTCATATGTGCAATCTAATGAGCAAAATAAACTGTTGAATAAAATATATCCAGAGACATAGAAGCATGAAACAGACTGTTGAATCTCAGAGGGAAGGTGGGAGTGGGTGCCTGAGAAGAGATCAACCAAGGAACTCTTATGCATATATTCATAACCCATGGGCACAGACAATAGGGTGGTGGAGGCCTGGGGAGGAGATTCCCCTTTACCAAAAATTTTTCCCATCAAGAGGTGGAGTGTGGGGGTGGGCTAGAAGGGGTCAATGGGGAAAAAAAGAGGACATATGTAACACTTTCAACAATAAAGATTTTAAAAATAAGAGAATGATGACAAAAAAAAAGCTGTATTCTTTTTTTCAAAGTGAATCTGGTTTTATTTTAGATTGTCAAAGTATACTTAAATTGTCAAAAGCTAACTTCATTTTGTTAAACATTTCAAACACCCCACCCAAAATAATAAGAAATAAAGTGATGTAAATGGCTGTTGAGTTTTTCCTAATAAAAGCAGCAGTTGTTCAAAAAAATTTTTTTCTATTTATGCCTAACAACCTTAGTTGGTTGTTTTTCCATTCCTCACTTCCCCCATCACGATTGCACTGAATGCATATTATCTTGTCACTTTGTTAAATATTTCCTTTCCTAAAGCAACAAGAAATAAATCATTTGTAAGAGCAAGTGTGTATAAAAGTTGTGTTCTTAGAAGTGGTCCCTAAAGACATAACTGCTGGCAACTTCTTCCTGAGCCTCTTCTCTTCTATCTGATTCACTTCTGACTCACTTCTTACAACCATTTAGCTTTGTTTCTTTAGCCTGAGAATTCTCCAAATGGTTTTCCCCCTTCATCAGAAATCAAAGGTTGAACACTGCTTTGTCAGAGCTCTGCTGTTCTTGAAAGTGGGGAGGAGAAAAGCTCACTAAAAAGAGCCAGGAGTCTAACTTTTTAAGCAAAGGGAAAATGCATTCTTTTGTTTGACTAGCATTTTCATCTACCCATGAGTTCTACAGATATTTATCAGTTTACCTTTGTTCCTGAAAGTTAGAAAGAATGCTAATAGTTGTTGGGAAGTAATCATTATAATCTAACCTGTTAGAAAAGATGATGCTGACTTTCACAATACAATGCATTGTTGGAAGTCATGAGTCAGACTGTGTTGAAACCTCGAGTGTGTATTATTATTCCAACATTCACAACCACCTTTCGGAAATGCTTGGAATAGTCTATACCCAGGTGAGAGTTAGTCTGATTGCTATTAGGTAGCAGCCATGTATTAGAAAGCGAAATGATGCTCAAGAAGCTATTCTGCTAGGAATTACAAACATGTTGAATAATGAGTATGCAAAGGTGCACAGTGACGTGTTTAATTTTCTCAGCTAAAGATTAATACAATGTAAATAACTAACAGTCCACCAACTTACACACTTTTTGCTCTAATGAACTCAATGAAATAAAAATAATTTAAATTGAACATTTGGTCAACTATTATGGATCCCAAATGTAAACTATTTATAATAAAAGGCTTTTGTGATGTAAAGATCTTATATGGTATCTTCTAAAATCACTATTTGAACAAGCTGCAATTATAATCTAATTGGCACACTCATGATTTTTTTTTACAAAGTAAAAAAAAAAAGTATATATTTGCAATAAAATTGAGCTGACTGCTATTTTGCCCAACATAGCAACTTTGGTTGGGGATTGAAAAATGTCCATATCAAGTACCTGAATGTGATAAAATACATGACCTTCAGGTTAATACATTTGGTCTCTGGAAAATAGAAGAATTCCACACATGCAAACTATGCATGGTGAACTGCTACTACCTGCCCATCAAAACCATACCTAAAAATGTTTAGCAAAAGCAGACCACGGGAATAAAAGACCAAGGTCATAGGGCCTGGGTCCTTTTCGTTTTCCATTTTAAAAAATGAAACAACCTTGGAATGCCATGTCTCCTCATTTTATAAAATAGAAATGTGGATTTATTCAGGAACCAAAGAAACAGACATTTTTTTCTTTTTTAAATCTCATCTTTTCACCAGCAAGTCTAAATGAGAATGTGATAAAAGTAGGGAATGTTACGAATAGAGTTTAACCCCTTCCCCAACAAATTTTTTGTTAAAAACGTTTCTTTTTCAGACTAATTTTTTTTATTTTGGTTCTATATAGTATTTTTGATGCTGGTTATGAAAACAGTTTGTAATTATTTTTTCTTTCCATTTTTGTGGTTAAGAATAGTATTTCCTCAGAAAGCTTCTAGATGAAATTATTTAGAATGGTACGTATGTACCCCAACATGAGCAGAATGAGGAACTGGCTTACCTCTGATGTGCCAAGCGCATGTTCTCCAGCTAAAAGCAGCATACTCAGTCCTCCCATTTGAGTAGGATCTAAGCCAAAAACAAATAAATCATCAATTTACAACCATTAAGTACATATAATCCACAGAGTCAAAAAAGGAAACTCACAAAGAGTAGCTATCAAAATGCAACAGAACCACATATAACTTTTTATAGAAAACTTTTCAAAATTCATTATGCCTGGCATATACATACTTAGTACTCATACTTTTGTCAGCCTTTTAAATAGCACTGTGGTCCCACCATTCCAACATAATACATTCTTCAATGCCATAGCTGTTTATAACATGAATTATCTCCTTAATCTGATGCTTCTTTCCTTACTGCCTGGAGGGTTTAGGTGGATTTTTTTAAACAAAAGAATGCTATGCTTATCTTCTAAGAAGTTTGAGATTGTTATTCTCAAATGGTTATTTATGCCATGTAAAATCAGGGCTGATACAAAGAATGAGGCTCTAAGAGGAACTAGAAAACAGAGACAGATTTTACAAATGGGCCTGCAAAATCTAGTAGGCTTTGTTCAAACACACTTTCTCTAAAACTTAAAATTAAAAATGATGTCTTTTTGACATATTAAATCTTAGGGATATAGTTGGGCCCTTCCTTGAAAATAACTTTAAGATTTAAAATGAATCCTTTTTATATTACTGAAGGTCTTTGTTTTCATTTCTTTAATAATCAACAGAAACAAAAAGACAAAATAAAAACAGCAAATTGACAGATCTCTGACCTGGGGTTATATCTAAACAAAGTAAGTATTACAGACAATTAGATACCTATATCCTTTAAGGTTGTCTTAAATATCAGAACTGCAATGAAATAACATGTGAAAATGCCTAACTCAGTGCCTATCATAGTACATGTAGGTCTTTAATCAATGAGTTTTTAGCCCTGGCCAGCGTGACTACGTGGCAATTCCCGGACAGGGCATGCACCCAGGTTGCAGGTTCAATACCTGTTTGGGGTGCATACAGGAGTCAACCAATCAATGTTTCTCTCTCTTTCTCTTTCTCCTTCTCCCTTCCTCTCTCTCTAAAATCAACAGAAACACATTTAAAAAAGCAAATAAATAAGTTAGGTTTTTTTGGGAATCTCTCTACAATTAAAAAGGAGGACCAGGTATACTGTTGCCTGAAGACATCAGGAGTTTCTTTTCTTTTTCTTTGTGGAATTCTTGTTTAAATGCATGCCCTTGAGTATATCTTTGTATACAATCTGTCTCCAAGAACTCATGAAGCAACTCTGACCACATTTTAAAAATTGGAAAAAAAAATAAATCTGAGGTAGTTAAAAAAAAAAAAAGGAAAAGATAATTAGAGGGGAAAATATGTCACCATATGATCAGGAGGTCAAGCTTAATGTTGAAAGGTGGCCACAGGAAGACACACACATAGAGTACACAAGAGCATGCTGATTTGATGAAATAAGGCTTTTTATAGTCAAGAACTATTGTGGCTGTTAAAATAGATACTTCAATCTATTTAAAAATAAAAATCAGGAGGGGGAAATGAGTTTAGCAAAATGGAAAAGTTTAATTTGGTTCTCTGGGCAGTTAAATAATTTTGCAGCTATCATTTTAGAGATCAAGAGGATTGGATGATGGCATTCTAATAAAGATAAAAATGTGTTACTTCAAATGATAAAGTAAAATAAGAACATACATATGATGATTTTAAGTTATACACCAATGTGACTTTGCAAGAAGTCTGATGTAATGACACGAAAACACAAAGAAATTACCAACATACCTTATATTAATTTATATTTATATAATGTTAATTACAAATATCAAAAATATATTTATATAAAGAATATGTTTTCCTTTCACCGAGAGTGCTTGTTCTAAATTAAATTCTATATAGCTTTCCCTTCTTGGAAATCATACAACTGACTGCTTTGAGGTTATTCAAAATAGCAAAATGCTGTGTGACAAAAACTACTGGGAAAACAAAAAACAAAAAATGAGATTCCATGTTGAGGAAAAGCTTAAACTGGCCCCCAAGAGTCCTACAGTAACCCTTAGATTCAAACAGCTAAGGACCATGTTTTAATTAAAGGCAAATTAATGTGCTTTCATTGTATTGAAAAGGGAATAACTGGAAGTATCAGCTAATGTTACCTTGTTAAGTTACTGTATACTTAACAAGGGCTCTGATCCTAGATTTCCAACATCCATCACAAGTCTTTACATGAAATAAATGCAAAAAAGATGTTTTTTTCTTTCCTATATTTTGCTCTAAAGAGCACAGTTCTTAAAAGCTGACTTGTACATATCTTGGTTGAAAGTCTGGGTCCCACTTTTAATTTGTAGGTATGTAAGTTAGATTTATAAACTGTCAGAACTGGTACTATAAACAGATACCATTCATAGCTTTCTGTAATTTACCTACAATTATGTTTGGTTTGTAAAGAGCCATTGTGTTCAAAAAATAAAAACAAACAAAAAAACTACACAGACTGACCTAGATTTAAAATTGAAAGAAAAAGCAATGGAAGATAAATAATAATTGAAGGAATTCAGTTAGAAACCCATTGTCCATATATTCTTTTTTGGTCCTGATAATAAGATGTTTTATAAAACACTCCAATGGTGTGGGAAGTCCAGAATGCTCACCAAGACTACTAGCAAGTGGTGTGAAGCTAAAATAGTACAAAGTGACAGCTAAAATGAGGAAAGATCTCCATTTTGATTCTTCTGGGATATGTAGAAGTATCATTTTGGAAGCTAGCCTAGAATTATACTACGGACACCTACATAACAATCACCCGAAGACTTGTTCTCCCAAAATGCCACCATTATATTAGAATGCATTCCTTAGGCTTATAAATGACACCAGCACATACTTTGTCATATTATGATTAAATCACATTAGGCCTACTGGCCATAAAAAAAAACACACAAAAAAGTGTCATCACAATATTGTTCAACCTCATTCCCAAGTTCTCTATATTACAAATGGTTAAGTGCTCTCATTCAGAAGAAAATTGCTTATAAGAAGGACATAGGAATCCTATAGCTCAACCTCAACTTCACTACTTTCCCCTGCCCATCTCTCAATTTCATCCTGGAAAATTCCTCTTTTGAGTACTACCATGGCAATTTCCAGGGAAGACAGAGCCGTTTACAGGGTGAGTATAAATACTTTATTTCACAGTTATAACTGCTTTAGCATTCCTTACCACCCAAAGAATATTAAAGGTCCCATAACAAATGGGGCCATCTGGACTTTAAAATTTGCCTGGCTCATACAGGATTGGGTGCAGGATGGGAATTCCCTCTAAGAAACATTTGTCAGGTCCATCTCAGACTTGTGACGAAGTTGTTCATATTCTTGCCCTAGATGATACACCCTCAGATGATCTACATAATTATGGCTCTTTAAGTACCCATCCTAACTAAGGTGCTTACTCAGATAGCTTACAGTGTATGTCTGTAAACTATGTTGTTGCATTATAAAATTCCCTGAGCTCCTGACCATCTATCTCCACATTGCTGTCTGCTTTTCCATGATGACAGTCAGGAATTCACACCTCCTTTAATTATACATATGCATTCTATGTATGCTCCAAAGCTTTAAGATATGCAATATTGCCACTATTTCCTACTGATTATACATTTTGCTTCTTTCTCTATTTTATTCTATCTCTCTCTCTCTATTATTTGGGTAAGGTACTGCCTAAATAAAGAACTGGTAGAAACAGTATCTAAACTCACCGGCCATTCCAAAGTTAAGTTGAGGCATTTCTTCAGTCTTTGCTTTCTTGGGGCTTGGCAAGTCTCTTGAAGAGTCAGATGGGAAGGCCCATAGTTTCTTTCGTGAATTGACAGTGGGTGTTGGGGACTTCACAGGCTTGTTTGTGGTAGGACACCATTTGTAGCCAGGATTTGCCTTCATAAATGCATCTTTATACTATAAAGAATAAGTAACAGGTTTTAATGAACACGTAGATTGAAAATGTTCTAGCAGACTTCACATCATTACCCTATATAGATAATGATTGAAAAAAAAACCCAAACCCACTTTCAGTAATTTCAATGCCTTTCCTTGTAGTAGAGATGACAATTCAGAACATAAATTCATTTACTAAAAAGTTCATTTGTGGGATGAGGGTACAGAAGCAGGCATATTTTTATCTTTTATCCCTCAATATTTTATTAATATACAAAAAGCTGTCTGACTTTGGTGGAGAGACGGAGTTATTTGTCCTGTTAAGAGCAAAAGGCTTTGAAGACAGAAAACCCAAAGTTCAAACCCTAACATTTCCACTCGGACTATGGCGGCCAAAGATGGAGACCAGAATTGGAGAATGTTACACATCTGGGCCTCAGCCTTGGTCTCCACAGATGGGAAATAACACCAAATACCTAGGGTTACTGTAAACAGAAGTGCATAGCATGGTATCTGATACACATTACAAAGTGTGAACAGGCCAGTGACCAGGTTCTGCTCACTGTTTACTTTGGTAAGTAAAGTGAAAATTAACCTGTGCTTTGATGTAGGCAAACCTAACAGAGCAAAGTAATCAGCTATGGGATAAATGAACCAAGATTGAGAACAGAAGAAGGGGAACAAGGTAGGGCCACATAATATATAACTTTCAGTCATCTGAGGATGCAAGGCCACATAGAAGAAGGAGTACTGGGTGCAGATTCTGGGGACCTGAGTTCAAAACCCATCTATGCTATCAGCCATCTGTGGACATTAAGCAAGTTGTTTAACCTTTCTCAGCTTCAATTCCCCCATCTGTAAAGTGTAACTGCACCTGCCAACATCCCAGGGCTTTGTAATGAGCACACGTATTCACTAATGTGAATGGGCTTAGAGCTGTAATGTGTGATGTTGCAATTAATCCATCACAAACTTTGTCTTTACTGAGAGGTTTCAGCCTTCACTGACAGTGTCCTTTCTCCTTTATCTTCCTGTAGCTTTCTCCAGTAGCTCTTTCTCCCACATCTGCCACTTCTTTCCCCTTTCCTGACTAAATTAAATAAAAACTATTTACTGCTATTTATTATACACTAGAGGCCCGGTGCACAAAATTCGTGCACTCGGAGGGGGCTAGGGGGAAGCTCTCCCTCAGCCTGGCCTGCACCCTCTTGCAGTCTGGGAGCCCTCGGGGAATGTCTGGCAGTTGGACATCCTTAGCACTGCTGTGGAGGTGGGAGCCCGCCACCGCTCCCACTGTGGGAGAGCACTGACCACCAGGGGGCAACTCCTGCATTGAGCATCTGCCCCTGGTGGTCAGTGCACATCTTAGTGACCGGTCCTTGGGCTGTTTGGTTGATTTACCTTTTATTATATACAATTGCCAAAAATTGTCATCCAATAAAATGGATTTTCCATGTGTTCTTCAACTATTATATGTTATTACTGCTGGACGCTCTATTAAATTAATGCAATTCTTTTAATCCCATAAGTTTGCCTTTTAAAATGGTCTCTTTGTGTATAAAATGAACTATCACTATAAGCTCCAAAGCTTTTTATTTAGCCAAATGGTAAATAAAGTTTCCTTTACCCTTGCTATAAAGTATATGTAATCCAAACAACGAACTTTTTTCAACACTTCACTTAAAATCATATAGAAAATTGTACTGTAACTAGTTAATGGCTTAGAATTATTTAGAATTATCTTCATTCAAATTTTTCCTTTTTTGTAAATAAAAACTGTATATCTGACTACTGATATACAGGAACATACAGGAGGAAGGTAACCATGAAAAACTGTAAGATACAGTTATACTTTTCTTACAAAAATAAATAAAATGGGACACAAAACCAGAAGAAACTAGAATTTACCACGACATAGCGGAATGTATTAGGAGATACCAAATGTGATAGAAGAAATACCCTATCCTACATGTGCACGGGGGCATTTACATATTAAGCTGGGCAGACAAATAGCCTGGCCTGCTGTCCGGAGGTGGAAAGTGACAGATGGCAGGGAGAGGTGAAAATGGAAGTAGCAGACACATGCATCACTATTGTGTTTCAGTGGAAGACACACAGGCTAGGTTTGTCAGATGAACAGTCATTTGGACAAAGGTCACTACTCTATAAAGTGACAAAGGACTTTCAAACAAATGAATTAACATAGTTGTCATGAGAAATTTTCAAGAATTTGGCAGTTTTATAAGAAGAAAGTTCCAGTTATGAAAATTTCAATTACTACAGTAAGTCCTGACAACTTTGGAATTTGTGATCTTTCAAAGGGGTATAGATAAAAGTTAACTTTTGCACCGTTTGAATAATTCATGTCATAAACTATTTTGTGAGAAGAAAGTTTATACTGTTTAAGGAAATTACTAAACCTCAGTGAACACATTAAAAAAAAAACCACCAAAACAAGCATTTTACAATTCAAATGAGTTAACATGAATTTATCTATTTTACACTTTCAGAAATGTAGATAGTATTACTCACTCAGATCCATATTCACTTTCTAAAAAGTAACAAAATTAGATTAAAAAGAAATTCTGACATTTTGGTGTTTTATTAATACAGACTTACTAAACTGACTTTTCTCCTAACTACCCAAATTAGGGGGTAAAATTATTCCTTAAAATGTTTTTATATATGAAAATTGCCACAGTAATCCTTATAGCCAATTTAGATAACAGAATCAAAGGTTAGGTCTTATGTTCTGTTTTTCCTTTATGACTTCTCCATAATAGAATAACCAAGCCATTCCATAGCCACTTAACCAAGTCAGTTTTTGAAGTGTGTGGCATTTATTGGAGTGGTTTTATCATGCAAGTTTTGCAGGTTAATCTATAACTTAAAATATTTTTGTTCTGTCAAAACCATAAACTTAATTCAATGTTCTATCACATCAAATAGTCTAATTTTCTTTCTAGTAAAGATAACTAAGCAACAATAATTCAGATCAGATAATGTTATTGTGTCTAATTTTTAAAATTTTTGTGAGGGAAAGGTTCTAGAACTAAGGAAGTAGAGATTAGTGCCATTTTTTAAGTCTTCCTTTCCTCTTTCACCCATGTATAATGTGATTTCTGCCTGCCACAGAGAACTATAGCTGTTTCAAAATGTATGTTAGGGGTTCACTTAGCCCCCTGCAGTTATAAAATAAAAAAGTGTTATATCTCTTTTTAAAATATCAGATAATTTCCTGTGCAATCTCTCCTCCAAAATTCCAGCAGATTTTATTTTATGGAGATATTTCACCTATTTGCACCAGAATCAGCTATCTTTGTTTGTATAGGCATTCCCAGGGTCCCTTTTTACTTATGGTCCTCACCAGGGTTGCTTGCCATTCTCTTTCACTCTGTTGAGCTCTAGACTGTATTAATAACTAGAAATACTACTGGACTTTTAGGTAGCACCCCTTTCCCCACATTAAAAACAAACTGTTGGAGCATAGTTAATAAATTTAAAATCAAGTTGCCAATCTCATCAATGATCTGGAAAATTAATGTTGAGACCCAATTTTTAAAACATTAACATAAGGTGCCCAGTCAGTGTGGCTCAGTGGCTGAGCTTTAAGCCATGAACCAAGAGGTCACTGGTTCAATCCCAGGTCAGGGCACACGCGCGAGTTGTGGGCTCAATCCCGAATGGGGGAAGGGAGGGTGTGTGCAGGAGGTGCAGGAGGCAGCTAATGAATGTTTCTCTCTCATCAATTTTTCTCTCTATTCCTCTCCCTTTCTCTCTAAAATCAATTAAAAATATTTTAAAAAGATAAATATAAAGTCTTGTCTTTGGTATATAACAATGCCATTGTCACATCTGAAGTAGGCAAAATGCTGTCATAAAATGGATGCATTTACTACCATCACTGAAGAACAGTGATTCAGTATTATTGCTAATGAAATGTGGTGGTGGTTGGGATGAGACAGAAGGGAGCCCGCATTTACTGAGCACCTTGTAAGTCAGGGGCTGTGTCTGTAAAGTAGAATCACTTTAGGTTATCTAATGAGTTGGAAACTTGTGGGAGGGAAATGGAAATCATGAGGTGACTTTTTACTTTACTAGGGGATTTTTAAAAATTATATTTAGTAAATTACTTTTGAGGTAGTACCAGTAGCCCAACATGGATGCTCTTAGAAGATAACTGAGTTTTCTCTCCTACCCTCAGCAAGAATCCAGATGAGTGGAGTCGATCTCTTTGGCCCTTTTAATCCTGTGATGATGGATTTTTGCCCACATGGTTAACCAGAATGCTAACAGTTTCACTCAGCTATTTGCTTCAGACTAATACACTCTTCCTTCATTTCTTTCTTACACAGACTTCTCTGTAATTCCTTTCCTTAATAACCTAATCACAAAGAATGATTAAGCTTTTCTGTTGTCTCTTACAGTTGAATCAGATCAAGTGATTGATGAGGTGCCTAGTTTCAGGGACAGAGAGACATCCTCACAGCCTGAGGCTCTTTCTGCTTCTGACCACACTTGTTCATACACTGTTTGCATTGACCTGTGAGTCTTTGTATGAATTTACAGCTTCTCCATGTAATCATTAAATTCCTATTCTCTTCCCTATCGTCCACATTTTTAACTCCTTTGCTCAATATGTACATGATTGGACTAATGAATACTGTCTTGGTACTGCTCATTTACATTGAATTTAAGATTTTGGAAGATTAATATTGTGATAGTGACAGTGTATTGATCTTCATAGTGATTTCTCTTTACTGTTTTCCATAAAAGCCACACACTCCAGGGCTTTTGCTTGGCCTTTGTTCTTCAACCCATAGGTAGCTTCCCCTTTTACCGACCCTTTGAAAAACCATTTTTTCATGCCTGAGCCAAGGAAAAGCCTATGGACCATGTATAAAAAGAAATAATATAAGGTAGGGCAAAAGTAGGCTTACAGTTGTAAGTACAGGAAAACACAGTTTATTCTTGTATTATTATTATTATTATTATTATTATTATTATATTATTTTCCATATGAACACATGTCAACCTACTTTTTTCCTCACCCTGTATGTTTGTGTGGCTAATGGCTATAAACAACATCAAGGCAGAGACTCTGATCCATCCTCTTTTAATCCCCAGTGTCTAGTTGATACTCACAAAGTACTGAGATAGAGGTGGGTAGGTAGAATGAAGAGAAAGAGAAATGATTATGGTCAGTGACTGTTCCTGCTTTATGTTGTCTTCAGCACAGCTCTACATCAGAAGTTCATTTAAGCTGGCCTTTATTATCACCAGTGCTTTAAAAATAGTTGGTGCTGGTAATAATTCCTTCATGAGGACAATAGTATTATCATTTTCATTACATGTATTGATTTTCACCAACACATATTACTAAATGATTCATAGCAGAGGATATGATATCTTCCTGGGAAAGAATTTACTAGCAGGTCAACCTTGGAGGGGAGGAAGGGGGTGCCTCAGAAAGAGAAGAAATCTGAGTGTTAGTGACAGCATCTTTCTTAACTAGAACTTTCTTATAAAACTAGCAAACATCTTACATGATGTTTCAGAATTAGGCCCCTCAGTCATCTAAATATTAACATCTGAAACCAACATCAAAATGAGTTTTAAGGGATTCAGTTCAAATTTTTAATTTGTCACTCACTATGAGGTCTATCACTGTTTATGGGGTCATTATAAAGTCCTTATACTTTTATTTTATTGAAATATTTAAATTATAGTGTTTACTAACAATTAGCAAATTGATATTTTGAAATCAAGTCATTAATTCACCTAAATGAACATCTATTTTCTTGGGGGCTATTAATCACATAGGACAGTATCTGCCAAGTTGGGCAAATGATACATTTAGTTTTGTTGATTCTTTTTCAAAGACAAATTTTGCATTTCTATAGCCCTTCACTGTGTTCACAGTTCCTAATGAAAAAAGCAAGCAATAACTAGGTAGAGAAGTATCAAATACAAACAAACAAGTTTGCTTGTCAGGAATAACAATAAAACTAACATTTATGCAGCATTTTAAACTTTATAGAATGTTTATACCGATATCACTTCTTTTGTATCTCATCTTGACCCTGGGAAGGTAGGCATCTTTACTACCATTTTCCAGATGTGGAAACTCAGAAAGGTCTGAGAAGGGAGAGGGCCAAGTATGGAAACCACAGCTATGCTATTATTAACTTGCTTCCTTGGACAAGTCACTTAATTTTTCTGGGCCTCAGTGTCCTCATCTTTAGCTTTTCAAAAATAATATCTATATCATGGGATTAATCTGAAGAGCAAATGAGTTAAATGTTTATAAAATGGGAAAGGTCTCAGAAACAAGGAATATTGTGAAACACAGAGCCGAAAAATTTGGGGGGTGGGGGGTGTCTAATTAAGCCACATTCAGAAAACCCATAGATAGTAAGCCATTTCATTAGAGGTAGCCAAAAGAACTGAAAGGAGAGAAATGTCAATACAGTGGAGGGTAGATCCAAAAGAAAGACAAATGGGAAAGCAAAGAGGGAATTCAAAAGAATAAAATAGTCTCATTTGATACACAGACAGAAATGTGAATAAAATGCAACTGTTCACAAAGGTCTCACCAAATTACAGATTATAAAATAATTCTTGTTTGTAAATAATGAGTTGAAATTTTCAAATAATTCAAAAGGCAATCTGAATACTTTAATTAAGAAAGAATGTAAACAAAATTTTAAACAAAATCTCCAGGATAAATATATGAAATAAAGTGTTTAAACCAAAATAAGGGAATGAATGGCCTTTACAGAAAGTACCCCAGGTGCAAATAAATAACCCAAAACAGGATAATTTTATCTTGAAATATGGAGGAAGAACTAATCACTAAAAACTTCATGGAGTTTTATGGTAATGGCAATGTTTGCTAGAGTACTGACAACAACAGACACCAACATTCACAAAAGGCTATTATAATTTATGTTCACAAGTTACATTTTATTGCATTTAATTTTAAAGCTGGTTTTTTTTTTTGTTTGTTTTGTTTTGTTTTGTTTTTTGCATACAACTAAGTCTCCAAACTTTTCAGCCTGGTCTCATAATTTTTCCTTAACATCATCATTTCTTATCACTCTCCTACACATATGCTAGGCTTAGGGTAAAACAAAACAAATTTTCTTGTTTTTGAACTTGTTCTTACTCTCCCACATCTGCTCTTATCCTTACCTGCCTAGACCAGCTTTTATCAAGTTCATAAAGCCTTTTCGGAAATACCCCCACCCCAACACAGGTAGAGGCTTCCCCTAAGTCCCATTTTATTGTTACCATTTTTGTCATACTTATTCAAATCTACTTATCTCTCAGGCATCTAAAGCAAGTTGCCATACAGTAAAAGGGCGCTAAAATCAAACAGGCAGGAGTATCCTAGCTCCACAAATGTATAAATGGTCAAGATACTAACTCCAAAGAGCCGGAGATCCCTGTTCTGAAGAATGGGGACAGGAGAACCAAGATGGAGGAGCAGGTGAACATGGTACTCACTGTCTCCCACAATCACATCAAAATTAAAGCTAAAATACAGAACAACCATCACTGAAAACCACCTGAAAGCTAGCTGAATGGAAATCCTACAACTAGAGAAGAAGAAAGCACATTGAGACATAGGAGGAGCAGAGGCGCAGAATGGGCTGGTCTGAGACCCATGTGTGGCATTTTTTTCAATAGGGAGGAATATCTCGGCAGCAGAGGCCTCCTATGCGGAGTAAGGGATCCACACCAAACCCCCGGCCCAGGGTTCCAGAGCTGGGAAGAGAAGTCCCCATAACTTCAGGCTGTAAAAACCAGGGGGATTATGGCTGAGTGATGCTGAGTCTGCTGGAGACCCAGACAGTTACTATTAAAGGGCTGTTGCATGAACGTACACAGACTTCCTCCCTCTGAGCTTCAGCACTGGGGTAAGGGCTCAGGGGACCCAGAGACAAAAGAGGAAGAACTGGATTGTCTGGCATCACACCAAGGGTCTTAGTTTGAATTTCAAAATGGACCAGTCAGAAATTAAGCATACACTAACTGAAGTAAAGAATAATTTACAAGGATTCAAAATATCAAGGATTTGGAATATGAGGAAGCAAAAAACACCCAATCAGAAGAGCAAAAAGAAAGAAGAACCCAAAAATATGAAGATAGTGTAAAGAGCCTCTGGGACAACTTCAAGCGCACCAACATTCGCATTATGAGGGTGCCAGAAAGAAAAGAAAGCAAGCAAGATATTGAAAACCTTTTGAAAGAAATAATGACAGAAAACTTCCCCTACCTGGTGAAAGAAATAGACTTACAAGTCTAGGAAGCACAGAGAGTCCCAAAAAGAGGAACCCAAAGAAGCCCACACTGAGAAGCATCATAATTAAAATGCCAAAGGTTAGAGATGAAGGAGAATCTTAGAAGCAGCAAGAGAAACGCAGTTAGTACAAAGAAGAAGAAAATATGAACAATAAAATGGCAACAAATGCATATCAACAATTGAATCTAAAAATCAAAATAAACGAACGAGGAATCTAATGACCAAAATAAACTGATGAATAAAATAGAACCAGAGGCATAGAAACATGGAACAGACTGAGGAATCTCAGAGGGAAGTGGGGATGAGGGGCAGGAAGAGATTAACCAAAGAACTTATATGTACATAAGGCATTACCTATGGACACAGACAATAGGATAGTGAAGGCTTGTGGCGGGGTGGGAACTGGGTAAAGGGGGCAATGTGGGGGGGAAAGGGAGTCATTTGTAATATTCTCAACAATAGTAAAAATAAATAAAAAATTTAAAAAAAAAGAATCTGGACAATCACAACTGACTTTACATGCTTGTGCTTATGTAAAACCACGAATCAATCAATCAACAAATGCATGCATTCAGCCTCATGTCTCTGATTCTACACAAAAGAAGAGTATAATATAAAGGTCATTCAAAATTGCCTTGAATTCCCGGATTCTCCCCTGTCTTTGCACTGATCCCACTCAATGTGAAGGTCAAGATACGTGATCCTCTGAACTGACTGAATTAATTATAACTATTAGTTTAAGTGAATAGTGGATGGTTCCAGCAATATCCTAGGCAATAAGAAAGAATTATATTCCTGTATTTGTAAGAGTGCATACATAAAGATATTAAAAGGAAAAGTAATATTATTTCTGCGTGTCCTAACAGGCAGCCACAGTCAGAAATCAGAACCTGTGAACAGCCATGACACTTGCACCATCATGCAAGGAAAGGGTCAGAGAAAGTTCTAGCAGGTAAAAAAAAAAAAAAAAAAAACCTCTCTGAAGTTATATTAATTATTATTCACTGATGGTTTTAGAATATGTTTCTTTTAAAAACAAAAAGGAAAAAAATAAGTATTTCTTACTCATTGATAATGACAGCATTCACATTCACAGTCAACTATGCTGAAAGAATGTCTTGTCCTAATAGGGAACACACTTTAAATTGGTGTTTAAAATTGAAAGATTACACATAGAAAGCAATTACAAAAATGACAGGCTGAGGGGGACCTTGAGGAACTGAGAACCTATTTATCACTAGCAACCACCACAAAACCTGGTACCCTGAAGCAGTAAGTTTTTGTTTATTAAACAGATATTCCAATTCAGACTGCAATATTCACACAAAAAAGCAACATCACAATTACCTGCACTTTAATGTAATTTTAAAACCATTTTGTAAATAAACTGAAACAAGGAAGTGTCACTTATGAATAGCAACCAATCCTATAACGATTTTGGAAGTAGCTGAATTATCCACACTGAGCACTGGAAACAAGACAACATTTAATAAGAACATATATAAACTAGGTAAGAAGCAAGATAAAGAATCAGTTATGATCATCACTTGTAATAGATTGCAGGGGACCACCTTAACAATTTCATTACAGCACCACTATGACAAATATTATAACCCTAACTAAGTAATTAGAAAGGGATTTCCTATATAAAAATACTTCCTCTTTTTAAAAGTGGTCACCTGTTGAGTCGGTAAATTAGCAGTAGTTGGGATAAATAATATACTTGGTACAGGCTGCTTGTTATCCAAATACAGCAATCCAAAAACAAACTCAATTGTTTAATTATAGGAGGCTAATGCAGTTTCCTATGAGGTTTCAGATAATTGTTTATTTACCAAATAAGCATGAATGACTATGAAAAGATCTAAAGCTATTTTATGAGAAAGTTTTACTATGTATTGTTAAGGTAGTGGGAATCTACTGAAACATTTAAAACCATGTAGGCTAGTGGAATTGATTTTAAACACTCTAGATCCATGGTCGGCAAACTGCAGCTCTCGAGCCACATGTGGCTCTTTGGTCCCTTGAGTGTGGCTCTTCCTAAGCCTTAGGAGTACCCTAATTAAGTTAATAACAATGTACCTACCTATATAGTTTAAGTTTAAAAGATTTGGCTCTCAAAAAGAATTTCAATCGTACTGTTGATATTTGGCTCTGTTGACTAATGAGTTTGCCGACCACTGCTCTAGATGTTCTACATAGTTAAAATCCTGTTTCTAACAGTAGTCAATTCCAAAAGCCTTATGTGAGCATTAATTACATAGCATATAGGCAGACTCATCATTTACTCTGGATTCAAATTTCCCTGAACATTGCCTAAGAAATTTTTATATTCCATGTTAGCTTGTTAAACAACTCAATAAAACCACAGCAATTAAAATAATTATTTTCCACACACTGAGATGTCTAATAACATGTGTCACTTGAAACACTGTATTTTGCCACCTGCTGGTTCATCTTTTCACAGATTTAACCAAATGCTTGGGTGGCAGGGTTTTCATGATTAATGAATCAAGATTATTTGCAAGTGGCAACACTGAAGAAATAAAGTTAGAATTAGTCTTTTCAGGTTTAATCACAATGATATTGCTTTCCTTTTTCCCATTACTTGATAAATCCATTACACATTATATTTTAAATGTACAATGAACTCTCATTAATTTCAGATTATATTAGTAACAGACCAGAGTAGAATTTTTGAAGAAGTTTAGTCACTGGTATCATTATAGAATTAATGTCCAATCTCTCTGAATAGCCTTCCTGCATGGAAATGTTTCTCTCCAACTACTGCCTATACATTGTTAACATGCATGCACATGCCACTGTACATCCTATTCCACTGCCATTTATCATTTACTAGTTTTAAATATTCATGCTGCACTACCTACAAAACGAAAACAAATCAAAGCATATCTCTTGAAAGCTCTATATATTACAAAATCAAAAAATGTTAGAGCTGGAAGGGATACAAATTTTTGTCCAACTTCCTCATTCTAACATAAAAAGAAGAAAGCTGAGACCCAGAGATTGACTTAGATACTGTCACAAAGCTATATAGTCAGAACTTG
>NW_006288952.1:299718-325894 GCF_000327345.1 Myotis davidii | reverse complement strand
TCTTTCCCATGACACAACCAAAGTAACCTAAGATTGTCATCTTTACCACAGGCACTTTCTGACAGCAGAAGCTGAATTCCTAGAAAAACTATTTTAAAAAACCCATTCGTAATAAATCACCATTCATAAAAAATCAATCAGTAGAGTACATACAATGAGAAAAAAATCTCTTGGTAATAGACTGCTCTTGGCACTCCATTAGTGTTTGAAAGGTAAACACAGAACTCAGAAATAGGAATAAGCCCTGGCCGGTTTTGCTCAGTGGATGAGCGTTAGCCTTCGAACTGAAAGGTTCCAGGATCAATTCCTGTCAAGGGCACATGCCGGGGTTGTGGGCTCGATGCCCAGGAGGGGGCGTGCAGGAGGCAGGCGATCCATGATTCTCTCTCATCATGGATGTTTCTCTCTCTCTCTCTCTCTCTCTCTCTCTCTCCTTCTTCCTTCCTCTCTGAAATCAATAAAACTGTATTTTAAAAAAAAAGAAAAGAAATAGGAATAAACCTCTTATGTTTTCTCTTAACACCTAATTCAGGATTCACCTTCCTGCTGGTAGGCCTTCATATTTGCTGACAGAGGAATATGGGATTGATTGTTCACAACCACACCTTAAACCTTGTTCCTGGAACCTACCTCCTTGGCCATGTCTGTGTATTTCTGCTTTTCCTTTGGATCAAGAACAGCCCACCAATCAGCCAGTATCTTGGTAGCACCTCGGTTATCAAGCCTGGGGTGTTTCTGACGGACAAGGGAGCGATGGCGTTTGCAAAATAAGAGAAATGCATTCATTGGTCTCCGGGCTCGCTGCTCTGGTGATTCATCATCTTCAGTCTCAGCAACATCTTGCTCTAGGCCATCAGCCCCAAGAAGTTGAACCTATTACCAAACAAACAAAAGCCAAATGTTTAACACATCCTGGATAATTCTGCTTTAGCATTTAGTCTTGGTTTTCAAATTGCATTTTTTTTAGCACCATTTAAAAAACTTATAAATTGAGAGAAAAAGTATTAACCAGTAGTGGTTGGTAAACAACATATAATGTATTCTTCTGCTTAGTTTCTACAGTAACCTGAGCATGTCTATTACAGAATATATTATATTGTGTTGTATTTGCTTACACAGCACCTAGCTCAATGTCTGGTATAACATTAGTACTTAACCGCTGAATGAATAAACCCATTCTGTGGTATATGGGTCTCAAGATTAACAAAAATATTCACATAAGGAACACAAATATTAAGAGTTGTCTTTCTCCTCTTTATAAAGTGCTTTCCTATGGCCAAAAACATGAAAATGTTACCATGAAAATAGACCCTAAAAACCTAAATATAATACTCAATGTTTATGTGTACATCATAAGTAGAGCCTCCTACTGTGAAAATCAAAATAGACATGTAATATTATTTGAAGGAATAACTACGTTGTACATTTTCAAGCTTATAAATATTTTCCAGTCTAGTAAAATACTATGGTGATAGGAATAAACTCATCCAGACCTAAACCTTCAAAATCAGTTCTGAATCCCCCCTTTTTCTAAGCATTTCATTTTATTCAAGGTCTTCAAGGACTCTGCAAAGATCTGATCCTGTCCACTGCATCTGTGTAATTCTCATTGCTACTTTACTAGTACCACTCCAGTCAATGGCCTAGTCTTCCTGCTTTTAACCTCTTATAAAGACTTCCTGCACCTGGCTGAAGATTAAATTTCTTAAAGCACATCTCTGATCACTGAATCTCACAATATATTAGCATTGTCAATCATCATCTAATTCTAAATTATGATTTTAGAATATATCTTAGAAATATTGCAACCATGAACAGAAGTCCCATGCTTACTAAAAGCATTTCTTTAATTTATTGTTTCATAGTTAAAATCAAGATTGAAGTTGTTGTCAGTCTGCATTATACAGTAGGGCAGTAGTTCTTAAACTTGGATGAGCACTGAAATCCTCAAAGGTCTTGTTAAAACAGATTGTTAGGTCCTATTCCCAGAGTTTCTGACTCTGTATATTTGGAGTTGGTCTTAATAATTTGTATTTCTAACAAGTTCCCACCTGATGGTGGTGCTGCCGGTTTGAAAACCACACTTTGAGAACCACTACATAAGGTAACTGTGTTCTTTTATATACAGATAAGATACTCTAGGACAAATCACTAGCTTAATCTAATGTAGTATTTTTTTAAAAAGTCTTTTAAGTTTAAAGTAAGTATTGCAAACGCATTTAATTAATCATCAATTATTTTCAAACACAAATAGTACAGAACAAACTTTAAATCACAGCAATCTGATTTAGAAATCCATTATAGATTGTTATTGGGTTGAGGGCTACAGATTTTTCTTATTACGTATACAATCATTAATAATAATTTGAATATTCAAGGAATATTTATTTAGCATTCTGAAACTGAGTAAGAAGCTAAAGAAAAACCAGGCATTAACAAATGTATTATGGGGAGAAAAATGGTGGCTGAATAGGCTGGCCTGTTGTGCACCTCATCCCAGGGCCAAACTGGAAATACAACTATATTGGAGAACATTCAGCTGGAATTACCAACTGAAGTCCAACTGAGGAGGGGACATATCAAGGAAGGACAGAAAACGCCTGGAGACTGGTAGAAAGGGCAAGGTCCTGAGGAGCTGACCCAGAAGACAGAGGCCCAGAACACAGGCTGGGCTCTACAGCCTAGAGCACCAGAGCCCATACCAGCAACCCACTTAGTGTCCACCATGAAAGCGACAGACCTGCTGGCCGCAGCAGAGCCTGGAGCCATGGAACAGGTCCAGTAGGAGAGAAAGCCACAGTTTCGTTTTGGTTTTCTTTCTTTGTGCCCTCCACCCCTACAGCACAGGAATTTTCATCTGCAGCTACTCACTCCAAGGCTTTGGAGCAGGGAGGGGGGCCCGGACTTGAGGAGCCTAATAGAGTCTGGGGCGGGAAGCATTGCAGGGAGACTTGGAAAAACAGCATCCAGGAACATTTGGTCATAGGCCCCCAAAACCAAAATGGCCATTTTTCCCGAGAGGAGCTAGCTGCTCCCAGAAGTGACAGGGAAGGAACAGAAAAAAAACAACCCGCCCTAGGTGATATAGCTTGCCTCACCCTCAGGAGTCCTGCATGCCATACCCTGCATTTTGACCTTTTCAGAGGAACCAAAATCAGAGGCCAAGTTTACAGGTTTGAATAGTCTCAAGGAGCCCTCAGTAACTGGACTGAAGGAGGGGCCGTCCACCTCGCTACCCTAGGACCTATACTGATACTTTCCCCACACAGGAGAACTGATAAAAAACTCCAGGTTTCCGGCCTACCCCTTTAGTCTACATACAAAATTCTCTGTCAAGCCAAAGACAGACTAACATTTTGGGCCACTCACAGAGGAATAGCTGTTGGACAGGGAAACACACCCACCACATTTCCTAAAAGCTAAACAGCACCTCTCCTGCCTACAGCCCCTTCAGAAACGGACTTTTGAGTGATTGAGGTTGACAGCTGGCTAGCAGGCAAAGGCAGGCAGAAGCCAGACTTGAGAACCAGGGGAGGTTTGCTGACCCAGCCCTGGCCCCATTGTGCTAACAAACCTACTTTAGAGGGCAGATTGGCTCCTCATGCTTACAACCAAGGCCTGTGGAGACAGACACAAACAGTACAATAGTGGATAGCTTGGAGCTTCAAGCAGGTTGCAGAAAGCCAAAAGACCATCACGGACAGTGGTTAGCACCTAAGTACCTGATGGGAAGCCCAGAATTAGCAGACAGAAGAGTGGGATCCAAAGCAAGCTCCCATGGGGTACTGAACTCCACTGAAAAGAAGGCCACTTATTTGTTTTAAACTTTTTTTCCTCCCATTATTCTTACCTTTTCTTATTTTTCTTTCTTTTCTTTTGTCACCTTTTTAAATCTATCTTCTTTATCTATCTGCTTTATTGATTTGCTATTATTCTAGTCTCTGTTGTTTTGTTCATCTATCTAATTTTCCTCTTCCCTTTTCTGAATCAAATTTTTTTCATTGGTCTTTTTTCACTACTCATTCCACCCCCCACCTCCACCCCTTTTCTTTTTCTCCTGCTTTCTCATCTTGTTTATTTTAGGTCTTTCCACTATCTCCTCTATTTTCCTTTTCCAATTTTCTTTCTTTTCTCCTTCCTTTTAAATCCTTTTCCTTTCCTTACTTCTCTAATTGTTTATATGTATTTTCTTTATTTCAGCATTTCATCTACATATTCAGTCCCTTCTTTTCTAATTTTGTTTGTGCCTTTTTTTGTTTTGTTTTCCCCTCATATTTTTCCTTGCTCTCTTTTCTCTTTCCTAACGCTCTCTTCTCCAGTGATTGCTTTTGTTGGTGTTGTATTGGTATTGTGTACATTTCTGTTTGTTTCTCCTGTTTCATGTTTTGTTGTGTTGCATTTTGTTCTGTTTGGTCAGCACCTCCACAACAGCTCGCAAGATGTGGTTAGGGGTGAGCCACATCGTCTAGGGCAAAGGAAACTAAGGAGAAAATAAATAAATGGGACTACATCAAAATAAAAAAGCTTCTGCACAGCAAAAGAAACCATCAACAAAATGAGGAGAGCCCATTGCAGGGAGAACATATTTGCCAATGTTATATCTGATAAGGGGTTAATTTCCAAAATACATATGGAACTCATATAACTTAACTAAAGGAAGAGAAACAATCCAATTGAAAAATGGGCGAAGGACCTAAATAGACACTTCTCCAAAGTGGACATACAGATGGCCAAGAGACATATGAAAAAATGCTCAAAGTCACTGATCATCGCAGACTTGCAAATTAAAATGACAATGAGGCATCTCCTCACACCTATCAGGATAGCTACCATCAACACAACAAATGACAAGTGCTGAGTAGGATATGTAGAAAAGGTAACTGTAGTACTTTGCTGTTGGGAATGCAGACTGGTGCAGCCATTATGGAAAACAGTATGGAGTTTCCTCAAAAAATTAAAATGGAACTGCCATTTGACTCAGTGATCCCACTTGTAAAAATATATCCTAAGAAACCTAAAACACCAATAAAAAAGAATGTATGCACTCCTATGTTCACAGCAGCACAATTTACAATAGCTAAGATCTGGAAACAGCCCAAGGGTCCATCAGAAGATGAGTGGATAAAAAAGCTGTGGTACAATTACACCATGGATCAGTAAAAAGGAAGGATCCAAGGAACAAAATAAACTGATGAATAAAATAGATCCATAGTCATAGGAGCATGGAGCAGACTACTGAATCTCTGAAGGAATGCAGAGGTGGTTGGGTAAAGATCAAACTAAGAACTTGTATGCATAAATGCATAACCCATGGACATAGACAGTAAGTAGTGTGGTGAAGGCCTGACATGGGAAGAAGGTTAGAAGAAGTCAATGGGGGAAAAGGGAAATAAATGTAATACTTTCAACAAATTTTTTTTTTTAATGTACTATGGCCTGGCCCGTGTTGCTCAGTGGTTGAGCATCAACTGACCCATGAACCAAGAGGTCATAGGTTCGATTTCCAGTCAAAGCACATACTCAGGTTGCAGGCTCAATCCCCAGTTCAGGAGATAGCTGATCGATGTTTCTCTCTCAATGATGATTCTCTCTATACCTCTCTAAGATAAATAAAACATATTTTTTAAATGTATCATATAGGGGCTCAGTGGTTTATTAAAACATGGATATGCAGTTCAATAGCAGATTAGAACAGGGATCTGGGACATGAGATTATAGAAGGTAGGATCAAGTTCATGAAGTGTGTGTTCTGTCACCTAAAAACACATGCATTTAATCATGTGAACAAGTGGTTTCAGAATGTATGGGCCAATAAAAAACCTTGGGAGGGACCAACACAGATAGCCAACTTCTTATTTTGCCAAGTATGGACATAAAAAATATGTTTTTAACTACTAAATAATAATGGTAACTAACCAAAAAATGAATCAACAGGTAAATATCTGAATAAATACATTAAATTAAAATGAAAAACTACCTGAATCTATTTTTCTTTCAACCAAAGCCGAGTATTGTAATACTTTGCAACAAATAAATACTAGTACTAGACCAGGATATGAAAACCCTGCTTAAGACCACAGACCTTGTATTTTAAGATGAATCTTGTCAGGAGTAAAACCTATTTCTCTGAACAAGGAAAGGAGGAGGAAAAGATGGGTAAGGAGTGAGAAATATGCACAGGTGAGTAGAGAGGAAACTGAAGAAGTCATTTGTGGTGGCCTCTATTCTCTCTATGAAAGAGAGAAAAAGGTCGGGAGGAAAACCATAAAGGGTATCCAGAAAAGATGTCTGAGAAACAAAACTAAGAGAACAGATAAAAGTTTATTCCAGCTGTCCAGGAGAGAAAGGGAACAGGGCTAAGTCAGGGCAGTAACCATGAGAACAGGTAAGTGTGAACAGAGACAATATTAATTTATGAGGTAGAGCCAAGAGTGGTATATAACTGGATTTAAAGGTTGCAAAAGGAGGAGTGTTTATAGCTTCAGTGGCAAGACTCCTTCATACACAAAGAGAACACGCTTTCTCAAAGAAATCAGATCTAGTGGGAGCAGAAAGATGAGTAATGAGCAGGCAGAATTTGAAGTGGCTCTCAGCAAAGTTCCAGCTGGAATAATGAACTGAGGTATCAATTATCAAGGTACTACGACTAAGAGTGTGGATGAGATCACTGGATGTGGACTGAAGAGATGAGGATTCAGTGACTTCCTTCTTTCCCTCAGTAACTGTTTACTGGGCACCTAATACGGGCTAGTAGGCACTATTGCAGGTGATGCGCACAGAGCAGTCAGCATACAAATTCCTGCCCTCATGATGCAGAAGAGCAGCAAGACCAGCCTTCCACTTAGAAAGGAACCCTGTGGCTGCTTTGTTGAAAACAGACTGTAGAAGGGCAAGAGCACAGGCATATTTTGTAGAGAGAGAGAGAGAGAGAGAGAGAGAGAGAGAGAGAGAGAGAGAGAGAGAGAGAGAGAGAGAGAGAGAGAGAAATAATCTGCCCCAGAAATGGTGGTGGCTTGGATCAAGTTGGTAATAGTGAAGATGCCAGGAAGGGGTCAAACTGAAAACATATTTTGAAGGTATAGCTGATAATTTGCTGATGGGTATACAAATGTGAAACTTGTACAAAAGAAAATAGATAAGGTTTCAGGTTGCACTGACTTGAACGTTGGAGTTGCCACTTACTGGGAAAGAGAAGATGCAGAAGAATGAGGTTTGAAAGAGAGAAAGATCATGGCTTCATTTTAAACACATTGAAACTGAGCTTCTGATCACACATAAATTCAAGTCCAGAATTTAGAAGAAAGCTCCGGGATAAAGACAGATATTAAAATAAGAGGCCCAGAAGAAATCAACATTTGAAAGTAGAATAATGAAGGGGCATGAACTGAAACTAGGAAAATACGTTTGGGAAAGTGGGAATAGAAATAGGAGTGATGTCATGGAAATAGACAGCTTCAAGGACCAAGTGACTAACAGGTGCCAATGTGGCAGAAAGATCAAATTAGGTATAAATTGGCAATTTCCTCAAAAATAAGGAGTAAAACCTATTTCTCTGAACAAGGAAAGGAGGAGGAGAATATGGGTAAGGAGTGAGAACTACGCACAGGTGAGTGGAGAAGAAACTGAAGAAGTCATTTGTGATGGTCTCTATTCTCTCTATGAAAGAGAGAAAAGGGTCGGGAGAAAAACCATAAAGGGTATCCAGAAAAGATGTCTGAGAAGCAAAATAATGTCTACAATCCCAGCTGAGATGGTGGAAGAGGGAGCTGACACAAACCCAAGAGCAAAAGGATGAATGGATGTCAAAGGCCTGAAGATCAAGGGGGGGTGGGGGAGGGACATATGGACTACTCTTTGTAATATTTTAAGCAATAAAACAAAAATTTAAAAAAATGTGTTTATAAAATTTATAGTGACACAAAATCTGTACTCATTTATTCTTCCACTGAGCATATATCTATTGAATACCTACTATGTGCCAGGCACCATTCTAAGTTCTAAGGAAGGAGAGGAACACAAGAGGGGCAAGGTCTTATTGAGCTTATAGTCCAGTTTAGCAAAACAGGTGTGAACAAGGACAATTAAACACAAAGCCAATAGTCAGAAGTGCTAGGCAGGAAATCCTTAGATCTGGAATGAGATGGATGGGAAGGAATGAAATGACGAGATCCCAACTGTTGGGGATATAGTCCCTAATGAGGACTTATGCCGAATTCTGGAAGAATATGTGCCTTTCTAAGGCCACCTGCATGGTTATGTGTCTTTCTAAACAAGAGTGGGAAGCTCAAGTGTGATTCCAGAGAAGGGGACTTGAAGGACTGACTACCACCGAGGCTTGGTGGGGTAAGAGCAGCCAGGTGCCACAGAGATGAGGACCTGAACAGCTCTGCGACTGCGATGGTGGCAGGGCCAGGCTGGAAGCAAAGGAAGAGGCCAGAGGGACAACAGGTGGGTGCCAGGTGAGCACACCGAATTTTCTGAATTATCCCCATCTCTACTGCATCTTCATATTACTTTCAAATCATTAGTTAATTCATGGAAATACCATTGAAGAAGGATCTGTTTAGTCTACAATATTAGGAAGTACAGACACTCTGAGAATCATCAATAAAAAAGTAGGTCAAGTAATTAAATAGGATTCGCGTTACACAAACTTTTAGAAATGCATCTTTCACACCATAGGCATTCACTGAAGTTTCTAGGGTAAATGCTTAAATAAACTTAAAACTTCTATAGTAAATAGAGGAATTGCCTTATCAAGATCCTCCTCTTCGTCTTCCTCCTCCTCCTCTTCTGAAAAGTCAAGAAGTTTCTTGGCCAGCAGTGGATGCCACTGAAGACACTTCCGCTTTGGTCGTTTTCCAGCCCCTTCTCCTTCTGCTGAATGATCTTTATTTCTATTACTGCCTTTCATTACTGTGACCTGTGGAAAGGGGAGAAGGGAGAGAAACAGAAGTCAAAGTAAATTTGATTACAATTAGTTTATTTAGCTTCCTTAGCTTTAATTGGATTATAGTTCAATTAATTAATTAATTAATTAATTAATTGTGTTCTGTGTTGGATTATAGTTTTAATGACTAAAGTGCCCACCAGCTTAGGCATTTACTGAATTCAGTAAGAATTCTAAGTACATAAATCAAACATTCATTTTATTGTGCCAAACTGAGCGAATAAAATTTGCCTTTTATGAAATCTACTTTCTTGTACTCTGTACCCTCAGAACTCAAAACCCAAATAAAGTGTTAGGATGATTACAAATTGCTGTCACCCATTCATATTTATTCAGGGCAGTGTTTCTCAAAGTTTCCCATCAGAGAAATGTGAAAAATACTCCCAGGGGAGCAAAGATGCTCACAAAAGGTCCTCTATACCTTCTCTATTATAATAATGGCTCCTATTATAATAATTTACATAAATGTTGTATTTTACACTATGATAAATCAGAGATTGAAATTATTATTAAATAAGATGAATACTTTGTAAGAATAAAATGTTTTGGATTTAAAATAAAACTTTCATAAAATGACACCTTTTGTTGTTGTTGTTGTTGTTAATCCTCACCAGAGGATAATTTTTTCTATTGATTTTCAAAGAGAGGGAGGAGAAAGAGAGAGAGAGAGAGAGAGAGAGAGAGAGAGAAGCACTGATGTGAGAGAGAAACATTGATTGCCTCTCACACGTGCCATGATCTGGCCTGAAGGTCGAACTTGCAACCAGGTACATGCCCTTGATGGAGAATGGGACCTGCAACTTTTTGGCATGCAGGCCAATGCTCCAACCACTGAGCAACACCAGCCAGGACTGACACACATTTGTCAAAAGCTAGTTATGTGCAGCCTCTGAGGACACAGTGCTGGAATACTATAGTTCAGTCAGTGGGGTGAATAGCCTCAGTACCCACTGCGACACACAAATTGCAAATCCCTTTGTGTCTCTGCATTACATACATGCTGCAATCAGTGACAAAGTTTTACTCCCTTGTTTTTCCCCCCTTAATGGGTGATTCGCTGAAACAGCTAGGCATCAGTCAGGCCATGGATATGACAAATCTTTTAGGGGCCCAAAATTCTACATTACTTTTCAATGACTAAAAAAAGTTTAATAAAAACTTTTTTTTATTAACCCAATAAAAACACCTATATTGTAAAGGTGAAAATAGCATAAAATGAGATTTACCTACATCATCATGTCCAGCCCCAAGTCCAGACAGAGGTAAGCTATACATGTTGAATTTCTTACATTATCACAATGTTTGATGTTTCATTTTTCATTCATTCGTTTGAAGTAACAATATACAAATTATGTTTTAAACATACTTATGAAAACATTCAAATATAAAGTTAAATGCCATCAATTTAAATGGTTCATGCTGACAATCACAAACACAAATGCAGTTGCTGAAAACACAGGATAGTGACTTTTTTTGGTCAGTGTAAGTTTGTCTTGGACCAAATGCTTGAAAAGTAATATCAATAAACTTTTAAGGCCATGTTGCTAAAAATGGGGTCCACATATAGTTTCAAGATTAATCCAGTTCTCGTGCCTTCAAAACAATATGGCATAGGCAAATTTATCCTTCCTTAATTATTTCTGTATTTGGAGTCATGCTTAGGTCTTCAAATTAAAAAAATAAATAAAAAATAATAATAATAATAATAATGTTCATTCTAGAACTTGTATGATTCATCATTTAAAAAATGTAAATATTTGACCTAGAATTCATTCTGACAAAAGGAGTGAGGAAGAGAAATAGCTTCTTCTTTTTTTCTAAATAATAACTGTTCCAACACTATTTATTAAATAATTCAGGTTTCTCCTATTCCTGTGAAATGCCACTTTTATCCTATCCTAAATTGCCACAGGTGTATGAGTCCACTTCTGAATTCTCTTCTGTATTATCAATACCACCACCCCCTCTTACCTGTCTTGCCTATCCTATCCAATTTTAATATCCTTAAGGACTACATCATTCTGTCCCCTTTTAATATACAAATATAACAAATAAATATAGCCATTAATATTTTTAAATTTCCTATATCATACTCTTTTCTCTAACTCAGTATATCTTGATCATTCTCATTTGGGAATAACTATGTAATATTCCAAAATAAGAATGTATCACAATTTATCCAAATATTCCATTATTGGTGAACATTCAAATTATTTCTTGTGTTGCAATTTATTAAAAGCCATGTCTAGTCAAGAAAGGGGGGGAGAGAAAACTATGTTCCTGTGGTTTTTTAAGCAAGAAATTTCTGTTGAATATCTGCAGCAATTACAAGATTTGTGTGGCTGCCTCAAGAGTACAAGAAGTTACTGAAAACTCTAAATGGAAATACTTATCTAGTTTGCTCTTAATAAAGGAACAAAGATTTCTTGTGAACTGATGATAGACCATTTAACAATTCCCATTTTATCTACAAATAAAACTTGGCACAGGCAACCCAATTTCCAAAAATACCAATGTTATATATAGAGAAAAGGAAATGGTTATTTTTGTGGCGTATTAATCACTTCAGAATGAACTGCTTGAGTGATAATTAAAACCATAATTGAAGGCCCAATATTTTATGAGAGAAAACTTTTTTTTTAAGTAAAGTTTACTTTTTAAAAACTTGTTGGTTTTAGACAGAGTGAAAGGGAGAGAGAAACATCCATTTGTTGCTTTACTTATTTATGCATTTACTGGTTGGTTCCTGTATAAGCCCTAACCGAGGACTGAACCCGCAATCTTGGTGTATTGGGAGGACATTCAAGCCAACTGAGCTACCCAGTCAGGGCCACATCACACATTTTAAATCAATGGGAATCCATAAGTTGTTATCAACTAGCAAGGTCAAAGTGATTGATCATGCCTAGAGAAAAATATATCATTTAGCCTTAAGGATTTTGATTATGCTATTTCATTTATGTGTGAATGTGTTTAAGTATATGTGTCTTTGTGTCTGTATGGATAATCTCAATATTCAAACAGAAAATAGATATCAAGAATCAAATTAATGGATAGTAGATGTGGTTTGGGGGTTTAAAATAATTATATTAACCACTCCCACCCTTACCCCTACTGTTCTACTTCTTAGCATGAAGCTGAAAGGACA
Source organism: Myotis davidii (assembly GCF_000327345.1). Classification (NCBI taxonomy): domain Eukaryota; kingdom Metazoa; phylum Chordata; class Mammalia; order Chiroptera; family Vespertilionidae; genus Myotis; species Myotis davidii. Next base: position 313,796 of record NW_006288952.1, on the reverse strand, counting down.
CTATAGATACTATATATCTCTTTTAATACTCCGCAAATTAAACTGTCCTTTCCCAGAAATACGTTAGAAAGATTTTGTATTGCTAATGACATCACATTTTACCTTAAATAACAAAATTATCTGGATATTCCCTACCTCCAGCACAAGGCCTTTTTCTTGATGATCCAAGACTTTATTTATCTTCATGAGTTCAGAAGCATCCTGGCTCACCAGAACATCAAGATCAGTTAGTCCTAAGCAACTAGGAACTTCCATGTTGAATGTTCACAATAATTCGCTATTCTTATACACTAGAATGGTTTCAAAATTAATCCCCATCTCTCTCATTCTCCTGAATTCAGATATTATTCCCTGAATGGGGAAAAGAGGGTTGGAAGAGGCTGAAAATTGCATATCACTAATATGCAGGCCAAGGTGGCACGTGGTGTGTGAGAACCACATGGACTTTGGAAGAAATAAGGTTGATAAACCTAGCACGGTGCCTAGAACACAATAAGCATGGAATAAGTATTTCTAGCCTGAATGGAAGATGAATAAATAAGTTATTTGGAGAGAGTATACCTCAGACAAAATAGTCAAGGAAAGTAAAACTGATCTAATGACAATGAAATATTTCAAACTACTAACAGTAAACTTTAATAATTTAGTTATCTAATTACATTTTAATTCCCTGTGGATCTATCTTCAAAGTGTTAAAAGAAAGCAAAAGAATGGGGAAAATGATGTCTCTGATTATCATTCAGATGTAATGAGAGAAGAATGCATGAAAAGACTAAGAAAAGGTGGGAAAGACAAAGGCAAAGAAGGCAGAATATTGAGACTTAACCTTATCACTCATCTTCTTTCAACAATGAGGAAGAGGAAAATTGTTAGTTTTTGATAGTAACAGAGAACTACCCTGGAATTATTTGACATTAAAACCCTACAGATTGTCAAGTTTGGCTTCTTATTCTTGAACAAGAACATATTAAGCAAACAATATATATATGCAATAAATGAAGCAATTGACAGATTTTATTCAAAAGGGGTCATTGGTCCATTCTGTGCTGCAATTCTAGAATAACTAAAGTGAGGTTATTTAACTATCAGTGGACTCTACTTGAAAAACTCCATATCAAATTATGTTGCTAAAACTGTCAAATGATGGAGGCTGAAGGCCCCTATCCAAAATATGGAATATTCATTTATCTTATAAAAACAAGCCAACCCATGTGTGCTCCCTCTCTGTGCCAGGATGAGCAATTAGATACTCACTGTACTGAATTAAATTTAAGTCAACTTAGTGATAAATTAGAAAAAATACAGCAAGCGCATTCATGAAGACCTCTGCTGACTCAATCTTCATGAGAAATTTCAAGAAGAAATATCAGAGAAGAAACAATACAAAGCAAGCACCTCATTTAACAAAATAAAAAAAAATGGACACTGGAGTCTGGCAGGCCTCATTTAGAATTCTGCTTCTGCCATTAACTACTTGTTGTAGAGTTATTAATCTTGCTGATCCTTCCTCATATATTAAAACTGAATAGCCACTCTACCGTGAGAACACTTTTTATATAACACCAAGTACAGACACTCAAGGTTAGTACTCCCTTTACCCATAACTTTGTAGAGGGAGTATGGGTTTAACTGGCAGCATCTGATCCCTGAGCTCAGCCCAAAATGCTGTTCAGGAGATCACAGATGTCTCCCATGTAACAGTGGCCTCTAGTCTCAAAAACTGAAAAAGATGGAAAAGTTTCCTTCTACGTGATTTTAGTCAGAAACAGTGCTTTGGCACATAAATATTTAGTCATATATTTTGTGAATAAGATCCTCTTAGTCTTTCTATCATCTTGTCTTACAACTTAGGCAATCAGTACACTCAGTCTTTAAAACATTGTGTGAATTTAGCTGTGTCACCGGAGTATTTTAAAGTTTAAACTGTTTCCTAAATGGCCAATAAAATTCCATTCAAATCATATGAATGAAAATTCAGATGCAATGAGACAGGTTAAAGAAGAACCACACATTCTAACCACAAGTAAGGGCTCTTCTGGGTCCAACTAAGACTACAAAGCTTCACAGCTTTCTCAGGTCTACAAAGAGGAAAAACAAAACAAACAAAAAAAACAGTACAAAGACAGAGACAAACACAGCTTTCTCAGGTCTACAAAGAGGAAAAACAAAACAAAACAAAACAAACAAAAAAAACAGTACAAAGAGACAGTGACTAAGTGGTAGCCCTATAACTTCCATGTAAATTAGACCAACCTACTTAAAATCTTCCAAGAGTCCTGCTGCTTTCAAGACACTCCTTGCTTTCAATCTTTAAGCGTGTCCTGCTGACACAGAGGCTGGCAAATACCCCAACTCTGAAGTCTTGCTCACCCTAAAATTCTCCCGTTCTCTGTCCAAGTTCTTCTCATCCTCCAAGGCTCGGGTCCCATATCCCTTCCTCTCTAAAGCTTTCTGTGAAAATCTTAAGTCAAAATTTCTTGAACTTTGATTGTACTTGACGTGGTTAGCACTCACCATAGTGTTTTAGTTTTATGTATCCCTCTGTCCCCCAACAGACTGAAATTTCTAGAGGGGAGGTACCATGGTATCTTCCCTTTCTGTCCCAGTGCTTAGTTAGCACTGACTCAGATGCATAGCAGTCCCTGAAAAAGGAACTTATTGGCTTTTAATTTCCTCACCTAACACTTTACTACACTTAACAACGTCCCAGGTGACATGTTTCTAATAATAATTTAAAAACACTACTAATACACAGTTAACATTTATCGAAAACTAGCAGCTACATATTTAATATTCACTATCTCATTTATTCTCACAAGAGCACTCTGAGGCAGGTACTACTATGAGTCCTAGATGAAGAAGCTGAGGGTAACTTGCCTATAGTCACACAACAGCAGAGTAGAAGCCAGAACCCAGGAGCCTAACTCAAGAGGCCAAATGCTTGCCAAGGACAAGGAGCTCTAATGGAAAGCCTCCCATCTGTTGACTCCCCAGGCATCTCCCATGGACCAGAGCTCATGGGCCATGGAAATAACTCCAGAGAGCACGGTGGGGGCTGGAAAGTGAACACTTTTAGGGCACAGGAGAAAAGCAAGTGCACATCTCTGATGACTTCAAGTGACAAACTAGATTAACTCTAAACTCTTTTAAGGTAAAAGCCCTACAAGTGCTAATCATTATTTATTGTAATTCTAATGAAAATTCTAAATTGTAGAGAGATTAAATGAAAAATATCTAATTCAATAAAGTAATACTCTCGTTTTAGAAGCAATTCAGCCACTCTATTCATGCACTGAGTGTCTTTAAATGGGCTCTTTATTGAAAAGCAGTGGCTCTTCAAGTTGCAACTTTCACTCTGTCAAGATGTTATCTCTATGCTCTTCATGAATACTAATAAGGCACCCGCTATTCAAAGAAGGGCTTAGCTGTGCTGGCAGTTCCAGTCCTTGTGCCCTTGCATCATGAAGGAACATATATTTTATGATCTCCAATACTTACACTTCCTGATATTTAGTCTTGGGGGAGCTTAACTTGGTTCTCAAAAATGCCTGCTGTCTTAGACTACAGATAGAGACAACAGCCACTTTGAAAGAGATATGGCACCAAAAGAAGTGGCTTAGGAAGGAAAAAGCTATTTACAAAGAGAATTCAGTAACAGGCTGGACATGTTTCCCACCAGACCACACCACAACTCCCTACTCCACCCTGCAAATGGCCAAGTTTCTGTTTTCCTGTAATTTTATGGTGATCTTTACATTCTTAATCAGAAAGTCACCACGTTCCTGCTTTTCAATAGGCCTAGCGTTACACGTTTCCCGTTCTTTTAGTTTCTAAATTAAGAAGGGTTTTGATGCACTTATTACATGGTGAGGAGATAATGATCACAATGACAAGAATCTGAAGCACAAGGATAAAGGCCATGGGAGTCTCTTTCTCACTTTCTCTCACCGCAGAGGAACATATACTTATTGGTGACCTGGTAAGCGATGCACTGTGGGTGTTAAATGTCCAGCCTACCTCCCATTCAACTCACCTCCTGCCACTGCTCTCCTGTCAGGCTGTTTTCTGCCGTCAGCCACACCTGCTCTGTGCTGCCACACTGTCTTTCTTCTGCTCTCTCAGACCGGCACACTGTGGGTCTCATTTTCTAGGCAAGCCCCTCTGAACTCCCATTTCTAAAAATCTGTCTTTATTTGCCCCAGCTCTGTGTCTTTCCCTCCTGAGCACCTTTTCTGACCACCCACATTTAATAGCTGTGCCACAGTTTTTGATTATTGGATTGTATGACAATTATCATTTTTATGTACAATATATGCATAATAATTTCACGTGAATTCCTCCTGCAGAGACTCTTAAGGGTAATGAATGTGCCAGGTGCTGGTCACATATGTGAGGAAGTGACTATAGGAACAATAGTTTCATTTCTTATTATATATTTTTATGTTGTTTTGCTAGAAGGCAGACCAAATATAAGGCTTGAAGAGAAAACATGCAGTGAAGGAAAAGTAAGAACCTAGGAAGGACTGTTCAGAAGGGGAGGGGAGAGAGAACAGAAACAGACAAAATGACAAGGCAATGGAATAAATATAATGAAATCTAAGTCACCTCCACACAACAGCTGTCAGTACTAGTCTAAAAATATGTTCCAGTAGCTTTATTCCTTTTTCGGGTTATTTGTCAATAAATATCATTATTCTCTCCAAATAGGATATCACAGCACCACCTTCAGCTCCCTAGCTCTCTTTTCCTTTCATAATTGGTTTGCTAACAAACCCCAACTCTGAACGCAACCAATCATTTTTCTTCTCTAGGTCTATCTCCAGCACTACAAAGTGTCCAATCTCAGGTTGGCTTCAGTGCTAGTTGGAAATAAACTGATGAACAAAATAGGTCCAGAGACACGCAGTCCCACAGTGCCTATGATAAATTCTCAATTTCTTCTCAACACCTACCAATGATGATGAGGATAATAGTAATTTTTATTAAAACAAATCTATTTATATGTATAAAAGCCTAAGCGACCATTCAACCTTTTGACTGGTAGCTATGACGCACACTGACCATGGGGGGCAGATGCTTAACGCAGGAGCTGCCCCCTGGTGGTCAGTGCACTCCCACAGCGGGAGTGATGCTCAGCTGACCAAGGGGTACCAGACACCAGGCTCATGGCCGGTGAGTGCAGTTGTGGCGGCGCGAGCCTCCCTGTGGACACTCCCCCTGCGCACCCCTCCTCCATCCGGACCAGGACCAGGATCAGGACTGGCATCGGGACTGACTAGGCATGAGCCTGTGGCTGCTTCTCCGTCATGGGCATGCCAGTATCACCCTAGGATGGGTGCACAGAGACCGCAGCAGAGTGGCAGTGAGCCTACCGAGTGGCAGTGACAGCAGGCGCAGCAGGGCGAGATGAACAGGAGTGGCACTGCGCCCAGCCCGGGCTCAGGCTCCTCCCCAGCCACCTGCTGCTTCGTGCACTACTACATCCCTCGGGGGATGTTGGACTGCTGGTTTCAGCCTGGTCCCCGCAGGCCATGCCAAGGGACCCCCCCCATCAGTGCACAAAGCCATGCACTGAGCCTCTAGTATAATAAATAATTTTATGTAAATTTCAGATACATATAAAATACCTCTATGTATAATGTGGATAAACATATATAACATATTGCCTGCCTAACCGGTTTGGCTCAGTGGATAGAGCGTCAGCCTGCAGACTGAAGGGTCCCAGGTTTAATTCCGGTCAAGGGCATGTACGCTGGTTGCAGGCACATCCCCAGGAGGGGGTGTGCAGGAGGCAGCTGATCAATGTTTCTCTCTCATCGATGTTTCTAACTATACCTTTACCTTCCTCTCTATAAAAAAATCAATAAAATATATTTTTAAAAAAACATATATAACATAATATATATTGTTCCCTATGTGCCAGAAGCTAAGAGCTTTATATTCCTTAATTCTCTCAATTCATAAGACTAAGATGTAAGATACTATTGTTATCTCCTTTTTACAGATGAGAACACTGAGGCACAGATAACATATACTTTGCCTCTTTTATTTTATAAATTAACCAAGTTTTTATTATATGCAGTTGTTGCAAAGGTAGTTTGACATAATTATCACATTGGAAAAAAATCAAAGCATAAAAAGGAAGACAAGCTCATGGAGTCTCCTCACTTGAAGTCATTGCAGTTGAAAATATATTCACTGATCACCTGATGACTATGCATTATGTTTGTAAATTACATAATGTCCAAGGTCACACTGCTAGCACAGAATTGGTGGAGCCAGTATTTGAATTCAAGAGGTCTGACTTCAGAGTATGGTTCTGGACCATTATAAAATATTGCCTGCTAATAATAAATTTTATTGGTCTCTTACCCTTTGAGACAGTATGGGAGGACCTGGAGAGTATTATGCTAAGTGAAATAATCCAGTCAGAGAAAGATAAGTATCACATGATCTCAGTCATATGTGGAATCTAATGAACAAAATAAACTGATGGATAAAATAGGTCCAGAAACATGGAAACAAGCAACAGACTGACAAATCTCAGAGGGAAACTGGGAGGGAAGGGGGAGGGAAGAGGAAGAGATTAATCATATTATTTATATGCATATATGCATAATCCATCAACACAGACAATAGTGCAGTGAAGGCCTGGGGAGGGGGCGAGAGTAGGGTGGAGGGGATGGGCGAAGGGGCAGACATCTATAATACTTTCAACAATAAAGATTTCTTTTTCTTAAAGAAAGTCTGCTACATGCTAAATACTTTACATTAATTAATTTAATCCTTCATACAACTCTTAGAGAAAAGCACTACCATGTCACATTTTAAAATGACATTTTAAAGCAACTAAGAATGACAAAGCTTTAGCAACATGCCCAAGGCCACTCTGCCAACATGTGGAGGAGCCAGGGTTCAAACCTAGGTCTTCTGTTCCTAGAGCTCAAGCTTCCAATGACTTCTCCACACTGTCCTTCCCACCACAATCCCAGTTACTTTGGCAAATGCCTCTGCCTCCTGATTAATAGGAGTCTTCAAAAAACCCCTATTAGGGGACAGTCCCAAAACCCCATCTTGCCTACCAATTTCAAAACTTGTTTCTTCTTCCATCTTCTCTCAGAAGCAAAGATTCAAAGTCAAGTCCTTTTACTCGCAATCCGTGCTTTCTATCTCATTTCTGGCTACTCTGGGCTTAGTTCTTCGGTTGCTTTCTTTGATAGACTATTGCTAAACTGTCAACAGTTCCTTCTAGCTAATACCTTCTCCTGCGGTCTACACAGGATCTCCAATCTAAAGCCTTCTCTGAATTCTCCTGTCCTTTAGGTGATCCTCTTTTTGTTTTGTTTTGTATAAACTGGCCCCACCCTTCAAGCCAGGAGACTGCCTAACTTCAAACCACACAGCTAACAGCCAAAGCCTGGCCTGCCCGGTACTAACATGGTTCATGGTTCATAGGCTCCCCCTTGTACCTCGTCTACTCACTTGGTTCCTAAACTCCTTGGTTCCAAAACTCAGGATTAATTTTCTAGAAGGCACTCATAACTTATCCCAACAACGCCACAGGCTCTGGCTTCTTACCTCACTATGAGTCATGCTTACATCTTTGACTTCTAGCCTCTCAGGGAAAATACCTTGTCTGGATCTGGCCTCTGCCTCCACCATATTCCTGGGGAGAATGTCAGGAAATGGATATTCCTTCCTGGAACAGAGAGAAATGCTGGGCAGGCCCCTCAGACTCTTGTTCAAGCCTGCTTTGTTCCCATGGCCTTCAGGCTAATCGCTCTGCCTAGTCTTGCATACAGACATGCCAATCATTAGAGGAATTCTGTTTGCCTCTAGAGTTTTTACAGAAACAATCCCTTACAAGAAAGTGCCTCCCTTGAGGAGATAAGGGAAGTATGTATTGTTTATCAAAGGTTTGCAGGAATCTGTGACAGGACTCACATCAACTAGCACTATCTTCCTTGGCACCCAGATGTCTGTGGTTGTCAAATGACCCTTCCATTTTCCTTCCCTTGACCAAAAAGAATCTCAACTCTGTACTTTCTTAAGATGAATTTGAAGATTAGGTCTCTCATCTTCTCAGTTGGCAACTTCTCTATCAATAAACCTTTCTTTACTCCAAACTCTGACATTTCAAAGCGTTGGGCACACCGACTTTGGACTGGTAGCATTGCCTTCACATAAACATCTGGAAAGCATACATATATCTCTTCTACTTTCTCACTGTAAATTCAAATCATTACAACTAGTTTCTTGCCCCGATATCTACCCTGTCACCAAGTTCTGTCCCTTCTACCTCTTACATATGGTCCACTCCTCTTCACATGGCACAGCTGTCTGATCTTCTTCCCTACAGCTATGTTGACTTCAATTCTCCACACTACAATATCTCTTCATGACCTTGTTCTGCATGACTTCCTTAATAGTCCTACAATGGGCTCAGGAAAAAAATCCAAAGTTCTTCCTTCATGTAACACACAAGACTCTTCCTGACTTGGTCCTTGTTTATTTTTTGTTAATCCTCGCCCAAGGATATTTTTCCCATTGATTTTTAGGGAGAGTGGAAGAGAGAGGGAAAGACAGAGAGAAACGTCAATGAGAGAGAAACACATCGATTGGTAGCCTCCTGCATGATCCCTAACCAGGGCCCAGGCCATGGAGGAGCTGCAATCAAGGTACGTGCCCTTGACCAGAATCAAACCCGGGACCCTTTGGTCCACAGGCTGACATTATCACTGAGCCAAACTAGAGAGGGCTGGTTCCTGTTTATTTTTACAGCTCCAGTTTCTATGCTCTGTTCTCACTCTTGAAGCTCAACACACTGAGCCACATACCATCCCCTGGAACTTGCCTCATAGCATCTGCACGACTGGCTCCTCACAGTGAACTCTCACCCCTGTTTCAGGGCTTAGGTTAAAACTCATCTCAGGCTCAAGTGTCTGTTGGTCCTTTCTAGTCTGAGAAAGGTGCTTCCTGTGTCCCCTCGGCACCCTATATTCAATAGCCTACAATGAAACGTCCCATTTCCTTCTTTCTATCCCACTTGACTGTGACAGAGAACAAGGGCTGTGGAATTTCACCATGGTATCTCCTGGGCCAGACATAGAGCCAGGCATGTTGTGGGCAAACACTTGCTCAACAGATGAGCTCCATGTCTTGCCTGATGTTTATTCCTATTACCTTTATTCCTTCTCCACATTTACCACTGCTTCTTTTTTATTCCACCCCACCTATGCCCTGCTCTTCAGTTCTCTCCTGCGCCTATGACCCTCCATCTCAGAAATTCCTAGCACCCACTAAATAGCTAGCTAAAACTACCAAACCAAACACCTGACACTTTTACTTCTTAGAAATAGTTTCTATGCAGCAGATGTTAAAATGACTCCTAACAAATAATTTTGACCTCACAAGAGAAATAATTATCCAACCCTTTTTCTCCCGCACCCAACACTAAACACTGATTATTTCATGTTCTGTATACCAGTTTACGCAAAGCCCTTTAAATTTTAGGGGAGATCACACACATTTTTTAATATATTTTTATTGATTTCAGAGAGGAAAGGGAGAGGGAGATAGAAACATCAATGATGAAAGAGAATCACTGATCAGCTGCCTCATGCATGCCCCCCACCAGGGATCGAGCCTGCAACACAGGCATATGCCCTTGATTGGAATTGAACCCAGGACCCTTTAATCCACAGGCTGATGCTCTAGCCACTGAGCCAAACTAGCTAGGGCAGGGGGTGGGCAAACACTTTGACTCAAGGGCCACAATGGGTTCTTAAACTGGACCGGAGGGCCGGAACAAAAGCATGGATGGAGTGTTTGTGTGAACTAATATAAATTCAAAGTAAACATCATTACTAAAAAGGGTACGGTCTTCTTTGTTTTTTTTTTTTTTTTTTTTTTTTTTTAGTTTTATTCATTTCAAATGGGCCAAATCCGGCCCGCGGGCCATAGTTTGCCCACGGCTGGGCTAGGGCCACAGACATTTTTTTAAAAAGTAAATCTACTAAGCTTCATCTAAAATAGTCCAAGTTTAAAAGAATCATATTTTCATTTATATGATTTAGGCTTATATGATGTTATTTAAGAACCATCAATCTATATCTCCTTTTGGAATCTTTTTCCTACGCTACTATTCTTTAATTTTAAAAAAAGGAAATAATTTAAGTTACAGTTAAATTTAGTTCAGTTAAAGCAAAATATCTAAGTCTTATTGGTTGAAAAACAAAAATCTTTATTTTTTCCCAAAGAATCAATATTTCTCATTTTAGTAGTTATAGTATGTATTGAAGTAACTTATCCTAGTTTCTTTAATGCCTAATGGTTTACAATGTGGTACACTTGAAATGAGTTAACTCATAATTTCTAGATTACATAGTATATGAAGGTAGGATGTTATCTTTATAGTCCCAAATGCTTAGAATGTGCTGCCTTGAATATATTATTTTAATAAATAGTACTTGAAAATACATGAAATTAATGATTTTATATATCAAACTGCACCTTTGCCAAGGAAATTAATTAGAATGCCTAGCAAGCTATGATACATTTATATTTTCTAACTAGAGTTAAGCAAAAAGTCATTTGTTTCATACTTGCTTCATACTCGGCGACATTTTTTCTTAAATATATTCCCATTTTCTGATTTAACACACATGATACCAAAGTGGTTATTTGCAGATCCAGAGTCAGAACAGTGCCCTGTTCTTAACCCAGATCTTAACCCTTCCTTGTGTTTTCCTTTTAGGTGGTTGGGCTGAATGTGCTTTAGCCACGGTGGCTGAATGTGCTTTAGCCACGGTGCCAAGCACTGACAGCTTGTTTTATTTACTAAATGTATTAAATTTATGGCATTTGTTTTAGAAAGTTCCTCATGTCATTGAATTAACAAAACAAAAAAAGTTCCTATTTATGTATTTGCTTGCCCTTTTTCCTTTTTAATAAACTACCAAAGAGAGAACATACGTAGTTAAATGCTTTAGTATGACCCTAATTCAATCCTCCTCCTTCTCCATGCACAGTATGAAAATAGACATTACCCACTAGATACATGTTTACTGAGGCATCTGGGAGTATTTTTTTACAGCCTGATTTACATAAATCTGCTCCCTCTATCTTCTAGCATCCTATTTAAATAAAAAGGTTAAGGTAATGCTGTATAATATAAAGAAAACAAAAGCTCCTCTATAAAGAATTATAAACCATATAAACCTTGCCTGGAAAATCACTTAAGAAGCTCTTCCGTATCATAAAAGCACGTTGTTCACTGATTTTAGGAAGAAAGAATCATCCAAGTGTAGTGTACTGAGTTCAATCCAGGAATTTTCAAATTTGGTATTATTTTTCCCCTAAGAAAGATTCTTTTTTAGTTTTAAGTGTTTATCGATTTCAGAGAGTAAAGAAAAGACAGAGAGAAACATCAAATGAGAGAGAAACATTGATCAGCTGTCTCCAGCACACCCTCTACTGCTGATCCAGCCTGCAACCTAGGCATGTGCTATGAGTAGGAATCAAACCAGTGACCTCCTGGTGCCCCCTGAGTAAGATTCTTAACTCTACTAAGGCCATTTCTCATTAATTCAGTTCCTTTCTACCTGGAATCTCCACAGAATTTTGCAATGAGCATCTATAGCCAGTCATTCCATACCTACACCGTGGCATTTCATAAAGGAGGGCATGGGGAAGGGAGTACTCTCACACACACAGTGATTTGTCACAGCCACAAGGGTTAGTGGGCAAAATACATAATCACTATCGGAGCTACAGTGCCATCTATATGCCCACACTATGTATTTATTCTTTGGCGTTCTTTTTCACACTGGAAGTTATTTTGATGACATATCTAAGAAATTGTTTTACTTTTTATAATAAAGCACTTTATAATATACATTTCGTTAGTAAGTTCTAAACATATTTTCTAATAAGAAAAAATCAGTAGTGCTATTAAAACTCCCTGGAGTTCCTTAACTGCTACTTTCCAATTACGTACCATTTTATAACTTATAAAGCCTTTATTGCAGACATTGATTTACTTAATATTACACAACCCTTGAAGTGGATATAAGTATGTCCATTTTACAGCTGAAGGAGGGAAGTCTCAGAGACATTCACTTAATCTTTCCAAAGCCTTTCAGAGGCAAATCAGGGACACAGACTAAAGGCTTTGGACATTAATCTCAAAAAACTTTCTTCCATCTAACTATCACTGACTTTAGTTTACAGTCAATAATATATTTATTTTGGAAGGGAAAGTAATTCCATTTTACAATCCTTTTCAGCATTTAATTAGTCTCCAAGCCTTTCTTCATTTAATTAGTCTCTCAGCATTTAGTTAGCCAGAGGATTCCAAATTTCCATTTATATTTCAAAAACAGCCCTTCCTATGGTTTTAGCCATACTAAATACATTGGGAGAGGGAGGTAGTCGTGGAACAAGCAAGCATATGTATCTGTGACTCAGTGTACTTTTCTTCCCTTTGCACTCTGTAAATGTTGCCATCACAGCTCCTGAAGTGCTTTCAGAAGCTCTTGTGACCGACAGCCCACGAGTGCTGCGTCTTTCAAAACAAACATGCTTTATTTAAGGAAAGCTCAAGCATCTCCATCTAATTATTCTGAGAGGCAGGGTAGGACAAGCATGATTTCTCTACTAACTCAGCGCTCTGCATTGAACACAATAGGCAGGTTACAATTTAACGGATATCAGGAAAGCTTGTCATTTCCATATGCAACACAACATGTAAGGGAAGCGCACTGACAAATCTGCCACTTAACCCCAGAGTAACACACAATATCTTTGCTGTGTTTGTTGCAAATATTTTTTTTTAAGTTTAAGCGATACTCTGAACATATTTTAGACAAAAAGAGGTCCTTCCATATGCACAAGTATTTACTGGATTTAAAAATATGTAATAACACACAGAAGAAAAGTAAGTTTGGGTGAGAATTTGAAAAGAACCAACTGGTGTGAATAAAGTATGCTTGATCAGCCTGATTTTAGAGAAACAAGTCACAATTTTAATAACAAATGTCAGACACATTATTTATATCTCATTATGGCATTTCTCAGACTGGAAGGTAAGGCTCATTGAGTCTTGCTGAACTCTCTCAGCTGTCTGGCTTTGATAACTACCAAATCTGTAATTGAGAGGTGGGCAAATTCCTTTTATATAGCTCCTCTACAAAGGCCTCCTGATCCCAAATCTACCTTTTGAAGACTGATTAATGGACTAGCATGAAGACAGATGACACATATAAAAGATGAGATGTACCAATAAAGGACCTGTTGGTGAAATAAGATCTATATAATAGTAAAACAATTTGGGAACTTGACAGCATGTAATAGAGTGCAGCAACTGTGCTCCAAACCATTAGGGAGTAGACAGTATATAATAAGACGACATTCTTGGCACCAGGATACTTGGCAATTACAAAACCACTGGAAAATTCAGATAATTCTCTTTATTCACTTTAATGGCCCCAATTTGTCCCATTAACCCTTTAACGAATGGCTAAACCTAAACATATCACTGAGGACACAGCCAGGAATGAACTCCAGGTTCCAGGAATTTCCTGTCACTGCCGACTTTGCCATAACTACAAACTTTGCCAACTGTGACCTGGCTTCTCTTATTCTGGCATCAGCAAAAATAAATTTTTGAAAAGATCCTGAAAAGAAGTACCCAGATCTTTGCTATGTTGTGACTTAAGACTGGGGTAGAGTCTGCAACTCTCCACCGGATGAGGTAGCTGGAAAAAAGTTAGGTGGCTGTCCTGTCCTGAAATCTCAGGCTTGACTTAAGAAGAATTGGCTGGGACTTTATGGGACAGTAACCCTTAAGGAGAACTGGAATTTTGCTGGCATTCACCAAGAAACTGGTCAAAGATGATCTGAGACAGGTATAAAGTCTAGTAACATTTTTATGCGTCTCACACTCGTTTTCCTCTTTTTTTTTTTTTTTTTAAATTTTTTTTTTATGACTATAAAACTACAAATATTTTATTGTGGACAATGGAAGCTATAATGACAACTGAGCTAGATATTCAGTAGTGAAGATAGTAGTGTCCATA
>NW_006288952.1:269744-299602 GCF_000327345.1 Myotis davidii | reverse complement strand
GATCAGCCGCCTCCTGCACATCTCCCACTGGGGATGTGCCCGCAACCCAGGTACATGCCCTCGACCGGAATCGAACCTGGGACCCCTCAGTCCGCAGGCCGATGCTCTATCCACTGAGCCAAACCGGTTTCGGCCACTCGTTTTCCTCTTGCTGGTAGAGTTTTTGCATGGAGAGAAGAAGGGAACTATGGAACCAATACCAGTGCCAGATTGAGAGTAAGGATGCCCAGCATCTAGTCCTGATTTTCATCTCAGAAAAAGAGAAAAATTAAAAACCAGGCCTGTTCAAGGACAAAATTAGCAATTTATGAAGCAGGAAAACTGGAAGGTCTTCAAGTATCAGAAGGCTGGTCCAGATGACCTTGAAGGCCCATTATTACCATTCTCCACTTTGATTTTATTTCAGTATCTCCAGCTGGGACCAGGCTGTGCTGTAGAGCACCCCCTCTCCTGTATGTCGGCCTCCAATCCCCTCTCTCACTTCTTACAAGGAAGATAAAGATAAAAGTCAGCTTTCACAGCCCCTCATACAACCGTTACACTGACTATAATTTCTTACCTATATGGGTGAGTCTTTAAAAAATTCTAACAGCTGTTTTATTTTGTTTTTCCCACACTGTTTTTCTCAGAGTTTATGCAAACCCTCTTCTACTATTAACTAACACTGGATTCTAAAATTGGGTACATTTTGAATTTTGTATAACTTCATTAAGTTGTTTTTTAATTGCTAACATTTTTAACATGTTCCATGTAGTTTCTTGGAATTCAGTAGTAAGATTACATAACTTTCCCAATATTTAAATAAGACTTCCCAACGTCTTTACAAGGGAGTATATGGGAAAACATTTTTTTTGCCTTAAAAAAAAGTCAATTCCTAATAGCTTCAAATCAAGGCCATGGAGGCCCCTAGTAATTTTTTACTTTATAAATAATTCAATGTGTGATTTATTATGGAGACGTTAAATTTTCAGAGAGTAGGAGATTCAGGTCACGAACAGGTTGGTTAGGACTGAACCACCTTAGCCGTACTTTTACATTAAAAATCATATGAGTTACATCTGGAGCAAAACTGCCTATGACACTGGGAAATTTGTAACTCCGACAAGTAATAAAGGTGGCAAAATCTGGGACTTTAAATCCTGGGGCCCTTCACATCAATTCAAACCATTCATTTGTCAAGAGGGGAACCAGCTGGAACAAGGGAAGAGCTTCATAATGAAAAATTAATGGGGAATTCCAAGTACCTGGATACGTGAAAAGTAGAAAAGGGGGTCTGTCCTTGACAATTGAAACATGCTAAATTATTAATTGTGTCAAGTCCAGGCAATTGCTGTCAATAGAGGCAATTGCTGTCACTACTCTTTCAACACCTATCTCTCAGACAGTTTAAAAACTTTTTTAATGTATTAGAATTCCAGTCATAACATATCCATTTGAGTATTTTATACCTAATATTGAGGATTTATAAAGTAAAAAAGGATAATATGTAATGAAAACAATAATAAACACTTTCTTTTCAAATACTTACTTTCCACTTAGGAAGCTACATTTTATTGTAAATAAGGGAAGGTTTGTAGTTTTAAACTGAAAACCAAAAATAGAATTTCATGGATAACAAAGCAAAGAGAATAGTGAAAATAGAATAGTATGACTTTTATTTTTTTCTTTCTGGACTTAATCATTCTCCAAGGGCACTATTATAACTATCATCATCAATTCACTTAGTCCTTAAAACAACTCTGAAGAAGGAATTATAATCACCCACCTTTTACAGAAAAGGAAACTGAGGCACAGAGAGGAACCTGCCCAGGGTAACACAGCTAGGACACTAGCCCATTGGACACCAGGATCTGGACTCAAGTGGTCCAGTTGCCATGCTCCATTGCTGTTCAATACTTCTTTGACCACGTGCAGGTGGTTCTAGAAGCATTTGAGGAAACAGTAAATTCTGCAATTGCAACACTTAAAAAAATGGATTAAACTGAAAAGGGTCCTATTAAGTCTGCTGATGATCAAGGGTCTCAGAGTTAAAATACATGATTACTTTTGTCAGCTTTAACCTGTGATTTTCTTGTTCAAGTGACATGTACCTATACTGCTAAAGTGATTCGTACAGTCTAACTTCACTTTAATTAGCATTATGAGCTTGAAGTACAATGAAATGATTTCCTTACCCTGGTAGTTAAAGGGCCATGTAATTAAACCTCCTTGAGTTTATTTAATGGTTTTTTAAAAGTGGTTTTTTTGTTGTTGTTGTTTACCCTCACCCGAGGATATTTTCCCATTGATTTGTAGAGAGAGTGGAAGGGAGGGGGAGAGACACAGAGAGAGAAACATTGATGTGAGAGAGACACACCAATCAGTTGACTCCCGTACATGCCTGGACCAGGGCCAGGGATCAAGCATGCAACTGAGGTATGTGCCCTTGACCGGAATCGAACACAGGGTCCTTCAGTCCATGGGCTGACGCTCCACTGAGCCAAACCAGCCCCATACATCAACAGTAGAGGCATTTAATGGTTTCTATGTAACAAGTAAACATTAGACAGAATCCAGATTAATATTTTCTTGGGTAATCCTCCCCCTTTGATTGATTAATGATTTGATAAGTAGGACCTGCTTTATTTAATATCCCTCAAATATCCTGGAGTCTATGTTATATTAACTTTCAAAGATTCTGAGATTCACCCAGGCAGTGTGGCTCAGTGGGTGAGCATCAGCCCATGAACCAGGCGGTCATGATTTGATTCCCAGTCAGGGCACATGCCCAGGTTGTGGGCTCAATCCTCAGTAGGGGTGTGCAGGAGGTGACCAATCAATGTTTCTCTCTTTCTCTCTTTCCCCCTCTCCCTTCCTCTCTGAAATCAATAAAAATGTATTTTTTAAAAAATCTGAGATTCATCTAAAAGGTATCACTGCTACCAAACAACTATATGGAACCCTAAATCCTAATGTCTTCTTTATTACTGCAAATCTCACACACACTAGGTAGGGTAAAGCAAGTGTGTTGGGCAGAAGAAGGAGGTGCAAGAGCTATAACTACTTCATTCATACATATAACAGGATCTACGCCACTATCACGAGAACTAGCTTTTGTAATTCTGTAGTTATTGTTCCCAAGGCCTTGTTAGGATGCTCCCAAAACACATTGCAGTCAGAAATTACTGGCTTAACACCAAAAAAAAGATGGAATTCTTCTGAACATATTAAAAAGGGGGGGAAAGTATGAAAAGTTATTCTTATATTAAAATTGGACTCTATCATTGCTAAAATGGAGAAAGGAAAACAATCAATTTCTTGTGCTTATTTCTAGATATTGGACTCTATGAGATACAAATTTTGGTTCACTAAAAAACTCCAATGTCTGACCTTACAAATCAGACTACAACACCATCAATTTAAAGATATAAAAAACTAAGCCCACAAGAAGTTAAGTTTAAAACTAAACAATCTTTTCCTCTGAGCTTGTAAAAAAAAGTTTGGGTCCCTTTTGAGCTAATTATTATTGTTGTTTTTGTTGTTAGTAGATGGTTTGTTTTTTAACTAAATTATAAACCTGAGATTGCTTTGAAGTTGTATAATCATCAAGACAAATGGGTAAACTGGTATTTTTAAAATTAAAATTTTCCAAATTTATTTACAGTAAGATAACAGAACGAACTCTTGGTTTCTTTGCCACTTTCAAGTTCTGAAATGAACTGGATCAATATAGGTAAAGTTGTTAAATGGTAATTTTCTTTTATTCTAATGAGAAAACTCACTGCAGGATAGAGTAGACAACAAATTATCTATTTTTACGGCAACTTATAATTTTCCAGGTTTCTTGCTATATGAAAGAATAAAATATTTCAAAAAAATGTACATACCAACAAAAAACCTTATGGCCACAAAATGTAGGAGAGCAAAAACCTGCATTGTTTTAAATGAAAATCAATAAAGACAAAAATCAGAAAAGTGGAATGAAAGAGTCTGTGGTAATTGGGACTTTTGCCCCAAACACAGCGTTAGTCAAAATGCTCTAGGACACAGGGAGAATTCATGTAAGACATTCCTTACCACAGAGTCAGAGAAGTGGAAATCTGGGTCCATTACTCATGCAGGATAACCTTCATTACCCTCATACAGATGCATCACTGGCAAGAGCTGATGAAGAAAAATGAAGGCTGAGAAAGAAAGCGAATGGTGTATCCTTCACATGTAATTTTCAGCAAATTTTGATGAGTTCAATCTTGGATGAGTTTTGCTCCCTTTTCTTCCTTCAATTTCATTTAGAAAATATCATCTTGTTTAAGTTGTTCAAGTATAACTTTGCAACTAGCCTAATATGGCCCCAAATTACTACCTTCCAACATTCCTTTAAGGAAGCACCTGATTAAATACCATCTGGTTAAGCAGATCAAGGCAGCTTTAGGCTGATTCCAAGAACAAGAACCTTACCAACCTGACAAATCAGTGTCTTTACTCTGTCAAATGCTGTCTCCTGTCAGAAGGGTTTTCTATTTCTTAAAACTTGCTTTTCCATGCTGGCAGCCTCCTGTTGGTCGCGATAAGGTCCTGGCTCCTAAAGCTTATACATTCTTATTTTCCATCCTCCAGGTTCTCTGCACATTATACCACTAACCTCTGCTACTGATCTGGCAGGAAATAATCTGAAAGCCATTCAAAAGTTACAACTGCATTTCTACGAGAGCCAAATTTACTTTCTAAAATGCCTAATGCATTTGCCCATATTTTAAAACAACTTTACCCTTTGTGACGTCATGGATGGACCTGGAGAGTATTATGCTAAGTGAAATAAGTCAGTCAGAGAAGAAAAGTACCATATTATTTCACTCATATGTGGAATTTAATGAACAAATTGAACTATCAAGCAAAATGGAGACAGACTCATAGATAGAGAGGAGGCAGACAGATCTAATGTACGTGTGTGTGTGTGTTGTGTGTGTGTGTGTGTGTATGTGTGTGTGTGTGTGTGTCCACGTGTGTGTGGGGAGGGGGTCTGGCTGAGCAAAAATGAAAAAATAAAAGAGAACTCATGGGCATGGACAACAGTGTGGTGATTGTGGAGAGGATGGGTGGAGGTGAAAGAGGGCATAGAGGGGGTAAATGGTGATGGAAAAAATAAAATAAAATACAATTTTTTTAAAAAAGACCATCACTACTATGGTGCTGCCTTACTTTTCGCCTTTGTCCACAGTCAGAAAAAAAGATGAAAGGCAGGAAGCGGTCTAACTATCAACAAGAAGTTCTCCTTTGAAGACAGATAACAAAATACCACAGTTAAAAGTATGTTTGTAATCGCAAAGTTACTATTCTTGAACAAATTCCAAATACAGTTATGTGTCTTTGATCTTAGAAGAGCATTTTTCTCACTGTTCATAGCTGACATCAATGGTTCAGTCAGGCACCCACTCCCAACTATGGGAAAAATGTTCCCTGAAATTCAATCATGTGAGTTATTAGCTTTTGGTTGTCAGCCTAGAAGTGGCTGCTTATGCTCCGCACTGCTGCTGCCTGGGATATTTCTGCCTGCTATGACAATATGAGAACTTGTTCTATAACAGCATCCATGTGACCACCTGGCAGACGTTTCAATTCCTTCTGTGTGGTGTCAGACAGTCCCAGGGAAACATTCAGCATCTCCCCAGGTGGGGACTATTAGCTCAGCAAAACATACTGCAACTATGAGAAAAATTTTGAACACCTTAAACCTAAACAGAGTTTAGGTTTCATATTTGAAAACAAAATCTATTCTCAAGCTTTCACATTTTATAATACATCAAAAAAAGTCTAATGATAATATATAGCTTCAATAATGAAATAAGCCTAATTTAAAACAATAAAAATATCCCTAGTGTCTCCATAGTCCATTTTAAAGAATTAGGGAAGATAAATACATTATTATATCATTTATTCAAAAATACTTTCTTCAACAGCTATTGTTGTGGATCTTGTAATCAAGATAGAAACATGAGTTAACTGACATGGTACAATTATGGGGAAAGCTCTTATCTTCGACTAGAGGCACAGTGAACCAAATTCATGCACTGGTGGGGTCTGCCCAGCCCACCCTGGTCGGGGCTGATGGGGCCAGGAGGGCCAGCGGGCCAATCAGGGGCGGAGCCAGCTGAGGGTTGGGGGGAGCCGGCTGGACACGACCCCTGGTGGAACCCCTGGTGGAACTCCCAGTGGAACTCCAGGTCAAGGGGACAATTTGCATATTAGCCTTTATTATATAGGACAGTGGCCCAGTACAAGAAATTTGTGCACAGGGCCGGGGGGGGGGAGGTGAGTGTCCCTCAGCCTGGCTTGCATCCTCTCCAATCTGGGACCCTTCGGGGGATGTCCAATTGCTGGTTTAGGCCCAATCCGACTGCTGGTTTAAGCCCAATCCCACTGCCGGCAATCAGACATCCCTCTTGCAATCTGGGACCACTGGCTCCTAACTGCTCAACTCCCTGCCTGCCTGATCACCCCTAACCACTTTGCCTGCATACCAAACCCTGAATTGTTTCATCTTTGTGAATAAAATACTAAAATAGGAAGAAAACTCTAACAAGAGCATAGGAATTAGGTTATAACATCAATAAATGAAAAAAATTGTTCCTTAAATGCACTTACAGTAACATTTATACTCCATGATGCTGATCTAGAAGCAAACAAACTGTATAAGTGTATCTATGCCTAGAAAAAACACTGGAAGGATAAACACCAAAAAGCACACAATGGATATGGAATAGAATATGTATTAAGGGCAATTTCCATTTTTGTATTCATGCTGTTTTGGACATGTATTATTTTATAAGCAAAAGGGAAAGCCAGTACGTTATTTTAAAATCAAATATTTTAAGTATAATTTAATAAAGAACAAAGTAGCAGGCTGCTGAGGTACCAAATCAATATGCTGCAGTGGAAAGTCATTTTCTCTGTCTGGTCTTGCCTGTTACCATGTGGCATCTTTTCACACCTGCTCAAAATTAACGGCTCCACCATACAATGACAGGAACTACAGCAAATGGACTCTTAGTCTGTAGTTCAATTACTGTGGAAGGTTTTATAGTTTGAGTATTAAGAAATGATGCATTAAAAAAATGATGCATACACTTGACTACATACATAAAAATAAAGCAGATTCTCTACGTATCATATGCTAATTACAAGTGAATTTAAAAATTCAGTTGTCTGTTTATACCACAGTCAGCCAGCTTATTAGTCAATGCTCTGGAGCTAGTGGGAGAGTAGAAACACTATGCTGTCTCATTTCCAGGGAACTTTAATGATTTTCATACTGTGATCCAAGGCCAGAGTTATTAGCTAGAGTGTTCCCTAGGCCCCATAGTATTTTAATATCATGGCCTGGTGACATTACCTTGAGTAGATATTTTCATGTTTGCAGGTGTGTCTTTTACACTTGACAGAAGCATACATATTACAAAGAATGCATTCAAAATGCTGAAAATGCCCTGGCCCATGTGGCTTACTTGGTTGAGCATCATCCCATGCACCAACTGGTCATCAGTTTGATTCTTGGTCAGGGCACATGCCTGGGTTGCAGGCTTGATCCCCAGCGGGAGGTGGGGGTGTGTGTGTAGAGGCAGCCAATCAATGATTCTCTCTCACATCAATGTTTCTCTCTCTTCATCTCTCTAAAGTCAATAAAAAGATATTAAAAAATAAATAAATGAATGAACTGTGCTAGAAATAACTAAACTTGGAGATAAATGTGGGAGATGGCTCAAGAAATCACAGTGAATCATCCGTAATCTCAATAACATATAACATTGAAAGGAAACTAGTTAAATGTTTCTTAAGAAAGGTTTCCAACAACATAAGTCTTTTATTCTTCCTTCAACCCCACTCACTCCCAACCATGTTCCTTCATGAATTTATTCACCATCTGATTTTAAAAAAGGAACAAAATTACTTTTATCTGTAGTACATTTACAAAATCCAATTTTTCCTAACTACAAAGACAATATGTGTATCATTTTGTCTTTGATTACATTATCAGCGGCTGCCGAGAACATGCTTTAGGTGTAGCTATAGGTACAGTGTATTCCATTATGTAAACCAATTTTTCTAGCCAGCAGGAGTTTGATTCTGGGAATTTATATCTACAGCCCCCTGTTCCTAGGTTTACTCTGAGATTAGAAAATAAAATTTACCCTCTGTAAGCAACTGAGCAAAAATTGAGCAAAACTATCCACAAGGTAATTAACGTCAATAAAATATTTCTACAAGATCATAGCACCATCTTCCTTATTCTATACATATGCATATAGCATTTATCCTCAGAGTCCTAAGAGTACAAACTTTCAATTACTGATCTAGTTCAGCTTAATTTATAGCTTAATTTAATCCTGTACTGTAAGTCAGCATTTCTTAGTGAGGATGCTTTTGGCACTTGGGGTGGGACAATTCGTTACTAGGCAATACTGTTTCACTCAATGCCGAGTCAAAATACATCTCAGCTCCTTCAGCATCCTCTTACCCCTACCCTCAATTGCAGGTGGCAGCATCCCCCAATCACTGAGATAATGTCCCACAAATTTTCAAACATTCCCTGGGGAGTGGTAACTTCTCACTTTGTTGGAAACCACTTCACCCTTGCTTTTTACATGTCTACTGCCACATAAACTCCTGGGCCTCTTTTTAGGAATCTTGGGCTTCTGAAATTCTGTTCAGATTTCAGCATATTTTACCGTGGGAAGAAATACTCCTTGATATAGTAAATGAGTTAAAACTGGGAAGCCAGATGTGTTCATTTATGCCACCTCTCAACTCTACTCTCCGAACAACTTTTCCAGACCTTCCAGGAGCCAAACAAGCCCCATGTGGCCAATGAGCAAGCAAGATTTGGCCACTTCGGTCCTCCATCATCCAAAAATAAGACTCAGTTGTCAGGTTGAATTATGTGCTATACACTTGTTCCTCCGGCCTTCCTTGATCCCCAGGACTCAGACTTGACTTTCTTACTGGAGCAATTAATTGCTACCAGACTTTCTGTTTTAAAATGCCAGTTCCGATTCCTCCCAGGCTGTCACAGACTGGGCTGTTCCAATGAGACAAGGGGCATTAAGTAAAATGATAAATTAACACTCATTTTAAAAATGATTTTGGCAAAGAGTAATTTTTAATGACTAACTCTTCATGGAGAAACTTTAGGCATGTATCATCAAGGTGAGAGGAGCTTTTCCAGACTCAGAGGGAAGACAAAGCCTGGACTGAACTAAGATCTCCTTGTTTGTGCTCATTTTTTCCATTTTATAAAGAGACAAGCCTAAAGCAAGTGACCAAGCACTAGCACAGAAGTCTGCTGCTTTTGCAATCTTTTTATGCTGATGGCTACCCAAGATGCTATATTTTACTTATCTTTATGCTTAGTACCATTACTGTACTTGGCATGTATCAGGTACTTAATAAATGTTCATTAAAAAAATGCATCTGTAGCTAGAGAGCCATGCAGCTTTCACTTACAGAGCAGCCTGACTTGGATGTAGCCTGCTCTGAATCAAAGCCCAGAAAACTCCATGAGCCTAAATTATGGGTACTATACATTGAACTAGAGGCCTGGTGCACAAAATTCCTCAGCACAGCCTGCACCCTCTCCAATCTGGGACCCCTTGAGGGATATCCCAAACACTCACCTGCCTGCCTACCTGATTGCCCCTAAGCATTTCTGCCTGCCAGCCTGATCACCCCCTAACCACTGCCCTGCCAGCCTGATCGACGCCTAACTGTTCCCCTGCCAGCCCAAACACCCCCAATTGCTCTCACCTGCTGGCCCGATCACACCCACTGCCCTCCCCTGCCAGCCTGGTCACCCCCAACGGCTCTCCCCTGCCGGCCCGGTCGTTCCCAACTATCCTCCCCTGCAGACCCAGTCAACCCTAACTTCCCTCCCCTGCAGGCCTGGTCACCCCCAACTGCCCTCCCCTGCAGGCCATCTTGTGGAGGCCATGTTGTGGCCACATGGGGACAGCCATCTTGTGTGTTGGAATGATGGTTAATTTGCATACTGGTCGTGACTAGTTAGCATATCTGGTTGTGACTGTGGAGGTGTTGTGACCAATTTGCATATTACTCTTTTATTAATATAGATTATCATGAACTAAAGATTTTATACGAGTTAAAAATTATATAACTTTGTGTCATCTTCACAAAAGAAAGCATTTGGTATATAGCATAACTGTAATTTGTATAGAACTTTACAACTATCCTAGCTGGTTTGGCTCAGTGGATAGAGCATCAGCCTGTGGACTGAAGGGTCCCAGGTTCGATTCCGGTCAAGGGCACATGACCAGGTTGCGGGCTCAGTCCCCAGTAGGGGGTGTGCAGGAGGCAGCCAATCAATGATACTCTCTCATCATTGATGTTTCTCTCTCTCCTTCCGGGCACATCCCCAGTAGGGAGTGTGCAGGAGGCAGCTGATCGATGTTTCTCTCTCATCGACGTTTCTAACTCTCTATCCCTCTCCCTTCCTCTCTGTAAAAAATCAATACTATATATATATATATATTTTTTTTTTTTTAAAGAACTTTACAACTTGCAGTACCTCATTCAATAAGGAGATCTGATGACATTAATAACCA
Source organism: Myotis davidii (assembly GCF_000327345.1). Classification (NCBI taxonomy): domain Eukaryota; kingdom Metazoa; phylum Chordata; class Mammalia; order Chiroptera; family Vespertilionidae; genus Myotis; species Myotis davidii. The sequence continues at coordinate 289,010 of NW_006288952.1, read as the reverse complement.
TTTTAAAAGGAACCACATAAATCTCTAGTCTTTTTAAGGAAGCCCTTAAATACAGTTTTGAAAGAAATCCCTCACCATCTGCTTAACTCCACTTTGACTATATCTAGTGCTTCATGTAGTTGAGCATAAAGGTTAACAGTGTGAACTCTATTTTTGCCTGGATTCACAAACCTAGAAGAACAGATTAACTGTGTGACCCGGAGCAAATAATCTAACCTCTCTGTGCCTTAGCAACCTTATCTATAAAAAGGGGGCAATAATGGATAAAAGAGTTAAATGTAAATCATAAAATCATAAAAATCCTTGAAGAAAACATAGATAGTACAATTTTGCTATCTCACATAGCAAAATGTTCACTAATACAATGCCTAGGGCAAGAGTAACAATGAGAAAAATAAACAGATGGGCCATTACATCAAACTGAAAAGCTTCCGCACAGCAAAAGAAACCATCAACAAAATGAATAGGTAACATACTGTATGGGAAAACATATTCACCAATGATACATCTGATAAGGGTTTAATTTCCAAAATATACAAAGAACTCATACACCTCAACACTAGGAAGAAAAAAAATCCAGTTAAAAAACAGCAAAGGACCTAAAGACATTTCTCCGAAGAGGACATAACAGATGGCCAATAGATACATGAAAAAATGCTCAGTCATTAATCAAAGGGGGATGCAAATTTTTAAACTACAGTGAGGTATACCTCACACCTGCCAGAATGGCTACAATCAACAAATCAACAAATTACAAGTACTGGTGAAGATGTGGAGAAAAGGAAACTCTAATACACTGCTGGTGGGAATGCAGACTGGTGCAACCACTGTAGAAATCAGTATGGAGGTCCCTCAAAAAATTAAAATGGATCTGCAATTTGACCTAGTGATCCCACCTCTGGGAATATAACCTAAGAAAGAATATATGTACCCCTATGTTCATAGCAGCATTATTTACAATAGCTAAGATTTGGAAACAGGCCAAGTGCCCAGCAGCAGATAAGTGGATAAAAAAGCTGTGGTACATCTACACAATGGAATACTTCACAGTTGTAAAACAGAAAGCATTCTTACCTTTTCCAATAGCATGGATGGACCTGGAGACTTACGCTAAGCAAAATAAGCCAGTTAGAGAAAGACAAATACCACATGATCTGACTTATAAGTGGAATCTAAAGAACACAATAAACTGATGAATAAAATAGGCCCGGAAGTATGGATGCATGGAACAGAATAATAAACTTTGGGGGTGGGGAGACAGAGGAAGAAATTAGCCAAAGAATATATGTGCATATATGCATAACCCATGGAGACAGACAATATCATTGGTAAGGCCTGGGGTGGGGCGAGGGTTGGATGGAGGGGGGCAAAACGGCACAAAATGGGAGACATTTGCATTACTGTCAACAATAAAATACGTGTTTTTTTTTTAAAAAAGGGGGCAACAATAGTACCTATCACATTGTGAGGATTAAACCAATTTGTCCATATATACACAAACTACTTACAGTACTGCCTTGCATATATGTACCTTTTATAAAGTAAATGTATATGAGGATTCACTATTATCATTGTTATAATTAATCACAGAATATAAGCATTCAAATCAACTTGAAATAAACTACAATTAACAACTACTAATCATTTACCTCACAGAACCAAAAAGTAACAAATTCATTCAACATTATTGAGAACTGACTATAAACTGATGCTGTGCCAGTTTGATTCATGCTACTTTAATACAGTACTGTCATTACAAATATTATAAGAAATACCTCTGCACTTTGAAATTCTATGAGTAGAAAAAAAAATGCAGAAACCTAAATATAAACAGTGGGAGATTGAAAAGAGAAAATTCATAGTAATAAGAATTCTATAAAAATACTTTTCTTGACATGAATACATGTTTGAGATAAGCTATTAAGTGAAAAAAAACACAGGCATTATGATTTATTTTTTATAAAAAAGAAATGATAAATATGCATAGACAAAGAAAAAAGCCTGGGAAAATGAAAGCTAAATTGTTCAAAACATTTCTTTGTATGACAGGATTAAGAATGCATTTCCCTTCTTTTCCCTAACTTTATTTTGTAACTTTAACTTAAAACACAAATAATTCAAAAATAAAAATGTAAGAAAACATTAGGGTAAGCTTTCAGAAACAATAAACTTTTTGAAATACTAATTGGCTGATCAGAGATTAATCAAATCATTCATAAACTTGAAGACATTGTTAAGAATAAAATTAACTATTTGGAAAAAGAAATCAAATAGTAAAAATCTTCCATAGGATCAGGACAGTGATTCTTAGAACCTTAACTTAAAAAGAACTTTGGAACCACACTGAATATATAAACTCTATCTGTTACAAGCACAATGTCCTACTCTTGCCAGAAAACATATATTATTTTCCTACTGGTGGCTAGTCTAATAGATGACCATTATTCCATACTTGCCATATTCTTATAAAATTAAGAATTTAAAATGGCTAGAAAAGCAGGCTCCCTTCCAATATTACTAATATAGATTATCAATGTCATATTGTGTTTGAGAACATGTCAGGAATGTTGTAGAAACAATGAACGGGTTATACAACAAAATGTTGATAGAAACTTTTCACTTTTTAAAATGATTTTCAAGTTTCTATGAGTCCAGATGCTCATGAACAACCAATCAACCTTCAGAGAAAGACGTTTTCTTTTTTCTATTATACCCTCTAGTCAAGAATGCTTCAGGGCTGATTTTAAACACAATTATAAAGTGCCATCTAGTGGATGTTTTTATAAAGTTTCTCTGCTTACACTTAGATGATATCAAATAATCTTTAGAAAAGCTGCTCTGGGTAATCAGAAGGTACAAACTTTCAGTTACATAATAAATGAATACATCCTGGGGATATAATACACAGCAGGGTGACTATAGTTAATACTACTGTTCTAAGTATTTGAAAGTTAAGAGTAGATTTTAAAAGTTCTCATTACAAAAAAAAAATCTCTCTGTGCGGTGATGACGTGAATTAGACTTATTGTGAAGATTTTGCAATTATACATATATCAAACCATTATGTTGTAAACCTGAAAGTAACATAAAGTTATGTGTCCATGTATCTCAATGAAAATAAATAGCTACTCTGAGGAAATAGCTGTCCCTTTTGGCATTTCCTCACCAATTACCAACTGAGCTGGTGGACAACATATCATTTTTTAAAAACACACCTCTGACTAATAATATTGATTTTAAATCTTGAGTTGAGCCTCTGGCATCACCACAGAGAATAGGGAAGAGCCCAATTATCTGCTAAAGGGTCCAAGATTTATAATGACAGCATGCACAAGTTAGAAAGAAGATCCAATTTAACAAATGTGCTGTTATCATCCATTCAGTTCGTAATAATAAAAGATAAGGACAGTAATTACTGTTAATCATTGCTCTATGTTATATGAAAATAAATTTCTTTGGTCTAAATAAGCAACATCTGATATTTAGAAAATCAATAGGGTTACCAGCAAAGCCTTTAAAGCAGTACCGTGCCCCTGCATGTGTAAGCTGCAAAGACCTTTTTTTTTTTTTTTACCATGAAAGGTGGTAGTCACACAAGTTATGTGCAATTAAATTGAAATTAATAAACAATTAATGTGGAGTAAATATAAAATCAAGGCAAAGTAAAAGGCTGAGATGTACAACCTGATATTTATAGTTTTAGTCTGTGATAATTCAGATGAAAGTTTAGGGCTAGACTTAATCAGACAAAATCCACATCTACCTAGATTTTCCTATTATAGATTCAATAATTTACCTTCAGAAGCAGTCCACACATTTTTTTAAAGCTTCTAATTATCTAGATATTTTTGGATTCCCACAATGCTAAACCGAAATGATCCATTTATTTGGAGAGCATCCTAACTCACAGATGGAATGACATTTTGACTTTGAAAAGAGTTGTGTGTAACCTGTTGTAATTGGCTTCCGTGGAAAAATGAAACGCTCATTTTATAGAATTGTTAGGGATTGCAAATCCAGCCCCTGGAGGTCACTGTGTCCTCCAAATAACAGGATTCTTAGGGGTCCAAGGTTAGCTTACAGTAACTAAACTAATTAATAAGAGAAGTTAAGATCCAGGTTTCTTGACCACAAAATTAGAACTCTTTCCACTATATCTCATTGCCTTTGTATTCTTCCTCCAAAAAGAAATGGAATATTTCCATTAAATTCTTCTTACAGTCCTACTGTTGCATTTTTAATCTAAAAGGTACATGTGGTAACACTGTCCAGGTGTGCACGAAAAGGTGTCAAAACTGGGAGTTTCTTCACAGTCCTCCAAGAAAAAAATAGCAAGATGGGGCAAAGCAGCTTCTATGGAGCAAGTTACATCAGTGATTTCGACCAGGGAACCAAGAGACCAGGGAACAGACCCACCAGTTACTAAAGTGAGAACCATTTGTCATTGACTGAGAGACGCAAAAGAAGCCATTTCTGCAATGAGTTTGTGTTAGCTGAGAAGGCACCGCTTCCTCAACGGGTGCTTGAAATGTGACGGCTGATAAACAGAAGTGCACAGACTAACCTTTAGCATTTGAGAAGACAACCTTTTGTTTTCTGCAAATCCACCATCTTTTACCTCTGATCATCGCACCAAATAAATATATACAAACCATCTATTCTTTCAGCTCTGAATCAGTTCCAAATTCCAAGGTCTGACTTTTTATCTATCTATTCCTTCCTGTGAGATTTCAGGCACTTCTACTGAACTTTTAATTTTGCTATTTATTATTACTCTTGGGACCATGTTTCTGACACACAAGTGAAAGTCTAAAAAACTTGGATTCAAACACCGACTTGGCTAAATCACCTTAACCTCTGAGACTCTCTGGTTCCCTCCATCTGGCCCTGGAGAGGCCTCTCTAATTCTACATTATTCTCAGGCTGTATTTCTTGAAGACTCTGTAACAGACTTGAGCACAACAAAACTTACCAGGCCTGTCCCTAACATTACTTCTTCAGCAAAGGCTTTACCAGAAGTCTGAGGAGTGCAGAGATGGTACCAAACCTAAAAGGGGTTCTTTGTAGGTTCTAAGTGAATTGCTTTTGAGAAAGTCTGTATAGACAACTCATTTTGGCTCCTCATCTATACAAACTGCTGTGGGAGCCCAAGAAAAGCAGCTTTCAAACTTGTAAGTGCATAGATTTGGTACTGCTGCCACCAGGCTGCAAGCGCTGCCAGGGGACGGACTGAGTCAAAGCAATTCTATGCATCACACGCCTCAATGTCTTCCGTTTACTTGGCAGCTGTAGACACTGGAATCAGTCATCCAGCTAAATGTCAAGAATCCCAAAGTTATTACTAGTGCAAAGGTTTTCAGTCTAAAACTTTGCAAAGATATATAAATTTAAAGCCATTACAAAGGAGATCTTTTTATGTTGTTATTATACACTAGGAATAATTTGTGAAAAATTTATAAAAAGTAGTGAGGCAATGGCTTAGGAATTACAACACAGTATGTGTATGTGAAAGAACATTCACACACACCACACACACACACACACACACACACACACACACACACACACCCCTTCCTGGAGCAAAGGTGTAAGTGGCACTTATTAAAAGCATCAAGTGGAATCAATAAGCGCAGCTTTAAATATTACTTACACAGTATGAAAATTTCCAAATATATTTACATGAGAATGCCTCATTTTTCAGGTTCTAACACTTATTTCCAACTTTTAAGGCATTACAACAGATGATTTACTTATAGGCTCTTTTCTCTTGAAAAATGTATCACCGTATTATTAATGCTTTTGGTCAAATTTCAAATACGTAAATTTGGATGCTCTTTTTTTTTTCTTTTAAGAGAGAGTAATTAACTTTACATTTATGGTCATACCACTCTGTGAAAAGCAGTTCATGTCTATCCTCCAAGATAAATAAATACTTGAAGACTGTCACTGAAGACAGTTCCTTTTTTTGTACCAACTGTTTATGAGTCTTTTAGCTAAAAAGAAGCTACCGAGTGAAGAAAAATACATATTTAGAGATGACAAAATATATTTCTGACAAATAGGCTTCTTAATTTTTTAAAATAATTCTGTATGTAATATGTTACACTAATTTTGGAGAGAACTTATTATACACAAATGTTATCCTGAATAAGAGATATTTCTAGGAAAAAAAAATGTTAACTGGTCTTACTAATAACTTGTTCACTTACCAAGAGCAATTTGTAAAAAAGGAAAATCTTATTATAAAGGTGACACACTTGATCTTTATCAGTATTATTCTCATTCTCCAACAACCTGACAGTTTTTTAACTTGGGCTATGCTCTTAATTTTGTGAGAAAACTATACAACTCAGTTAAGGAGGAAATGAATAATGTAATTCCTGTGGTTTAGAGGGGCCCAGAGTAAGTAGGTACTAAAGCAAAAATGCTGAGGTTTTAAAAAAAAAAGTAGAATAAACTTTTATTAAAAACAGATTTCAAATAGCCATTTTACCAGAAATTGAGCTTTTAGACACAGAATATGAAAACTCACTATCTTATCCCAAGAAAACTGTTCTAATCAAACAAATCTCATTGTTATTATGTCCCAAACAAGGTTTTGCTACTATAAAGTTTCTCTGTACCATTTCTACTGGACTCGCATGTTTATAAGGATTGTTTTCCTACCAAAAGGTTCTTTTATTCTCATCAAAATTCTGCTAAAAGCTTACTGAATGTGGAACTCCTCTTATTATCCTCATCTAACTTGATACAGGAACACTCAAACATTTTGAATTCCTACTTTGTTCTTCATTCTAAAAACGCAGATTTTATACAGTTAAAAACAAACTTTGAAGATTTAACTTTCTCATTGAAAGAAAAACAAATTCAGTTCCAAATTAATAAATTTGCTCAAGGTCTCAGAACTTGTTCAAAGCTGGGACTAGTGCAAAGTCATCCACGGGGTTAATTTTTCATTTTCATTCATCATTGAAAAAAGTCTAAAACAGTGGTTCTCAACCTGTGGGTCGCAACCCCTTTGGCAGTCGATCGACCCTTTCACAGGAGTCGCCTAAGACCATCCTGCATATCAGATATTTACATTACGATTCATAACAGTAGGCAACATTACAGTTATGAAGTAGCAATGGAAATAATTTTATGGTTGGGTCACAACATGAGGAACTGTATTTAAAGGGCCAGAAGGTTGAGAACCACTGGTCTAAAAGGTATCATTCCTTAAGGCAACTGAAGTTAATTCAGTTAATATTTTTTTAAAACAAGAAAGCAAATCATTGACACTTCTCACAAAATATAAATATTGCTTCATTAAAATTGACTTTATTAAATTCATTTTATTAAATGATCAATAGTCATTCAACATTCAAAATAAATATACTGAGCATTTACTGCCTTGCCAGGCACCTTGAAAAAAAACGCAAAACAATATATGAGAACTAAGAATGCATTCAGACCTATGAAAAAAATGATGATAAGTTCATAATATTTTCCCGGATAGTTTAATTAATATGCCATACTCTATTCCAACAGTCTACAGCACTTAATAATAAAAAAAACAAAAACACCATAGTACATTTTTCCTCTTCCAGTTGCTTTTATATGACACCCTCAACTTCAGCCTCTGAATAATTCACATATTATACTGTACTTAGGTAATGCTATTTTGAAGAACCAGTGACAATACATCACTCGACAGTTTCAAGAAGCATTGTAAACCTTCCATGAAGTTTCTACCTAGACTACAAAACATTTTCAACTTAGGTTCTTTCCAAGAAAGGCTACATTCAACTGCTTAAAAAGTATAGTCATGTATTAACCTAAATCCCCCTTTTACTTAAAAAACCACTTTGCATCATGTCTATAAAATAGCTAGGAACTTTCTACTAACAAGATTCTATTAATCCTCCCAACATTTACTTTTCAAACTGTGATTTCAGAATAACAGTCATATTTCACAAATAACCTGTGTAAGAGTTATATAAGAAAAAATAAAAGAATACACTTATGTTACACTTGGGGAGCTAAGGTGAACAGATCCCTAAAATCTCACACAAGTGACTCTAAGACACCTGCTTTTTTTAAATCCTCACCTGAGAACATGTTTTCCCTTCTTTTTTTTTTAAGAGAGTGGTAGCAAGGAAGAGGAGGGGAGAGAAAAAGAAAAAAACATTAACGTGAGAGACACACCCCTATTGGTTGCCTCTAACAGGTGCCTGGACAGAGGTCATGGATGAACCCTCAACTCAGGTACGTGTCCTTAACCAGGTATCAAACCTGAGAGCCTCGGTCTGAGGGCCTATGCTCTAACCCCTTAGCAAACCGGCCAGGGCTCATTCTTAATTCAATATTTCAGATATAAGATTACAAACATTTCACTTAAAAGTCATCAAACAGGAAGTAGCATTTCCAATTTGCCAAAGTTTTAATAAGTTTCATCAATGGTCATAATTTGATGTTTAGAACTTTTCCCAACCATGTTAATCTTCTTGTGCCTACCAAGAAAGAAGAGTCACAAGTAGAAACTTTGAAGATATATGATCTGCAAGAAATGATTTCAGAAAACAGAATCATAAAATTAACTTAAGTGCAATAAAATTTATTATTTTAATGTACCCTTCCATTGTGAATATTTAGTTATTCCAGAGATTTATCAACATTCTTTTTTCACCCTAAACATTTATAGCAACAGTCTCTCAAGGAGATGGTTTGCAGTACTACATGGATCTAACAAAATGTGTGAATAATTTTTAAAAAAATATTTTATTGATTTTTTAAAATACAGTTTATTGATTTTTTTACAGAGAGGAAGGGAGAGGGATAATTAGAAACATTGATGAGAAACATCGATCAGCTGCCTCCTGCACACCCCCTACTGGGGATGTGCCCGCAACCAAGGTACATGCCCTTGACTGGAATCAAACCTGGGACCCTTCAGTCCGCAGGCCAACGCTCAATCCACCAAGCCAAACCAGTTAGGGCAAAAATGTGTGAATAATTTTATAACACTACACTCAATTTAGCAGTTCCTAAAAGTCTTTTGGGACATCCATCTCAATGTTTCTAACTTTGTCCATTTCATTCTTTGTTCTGATATTCTTTGGTTTTTACCAAATCTCTCTCTCTCTCTCTCTCTCTCTCTCTCTCTCACACACACACACACACACACACACACATAAAATTATAATTTTTTTTCATCTTATGAATAACATTGAAATGTATCCCTTGTCAGGTCAATCTTGGGATAAAGATTCAATGTTTTCCTTTGAGGATCAAAGAAATAATTCAGAAGAAATGGCAAGCATACTATCACTTAAACTAACAGTCTCGATGTGTTTAGGCTCAAATCTCTCAAAATTCCAACTACACTACATGTGGATTTCAAGACTTCAAGTTACAGATAGAAGTTCTTATTTAATCAGCCAAAATCAAATCTGAATGCTTATTTTTATTTCTTTACACTTCCCAAATCAAAAAACTTTTGTTGGATAATTGCAGACACTCAGCTGAGTCAATGAACATATTTCAGACAGCTGCTTCTTATTGGTGAACCTAAAACTATTTTTTCTGAAGGAAATGCAGGTTATACAAAGAGAAATAAAAGTTAGAACTAAAAAAAATGGTCCCACAAAAAAAGACCTCCACTTAGCACAGTTTGAAGATGAAACAGCAATATTGAAATATAGACATTCCTCATTTATGGGGGAAACGTCTTTTAGGAAAAAGTGACAAATTATAAAAATAAACTAACATCAATTTAAAAACAACAAAAACTCCCAGAATGTCTTCAATAAAAGGTGGAGAAGTTATTGGTGTGGATAGCAGGCAACTCACTGAATGTTAGTACCTATTTCTTCAAATCTCCAACCTCTTCTATGTAGTATAATTTTTAAAATGTCAAATAGATATTAACCATTATAGTGATGAACAAGATCATCCTCCATTAAAAGCAGGCTACACTCTGCTATTAAGAAATTGAGTTTTGTACTAACATTTTTGCCATGGTTTATAAACATTAAAGTTAAAAGTTTTCTAGGCCCTAGCCAGTTTGCCTCAGTGGATAATCGGCCCAGGGACTGAAGGGTCCTGGATATGATTCCACCCTCTCACATGGATATTTTTCTCTCTGAGTCTCTCCCTCTCTCCTCCATTCTCTCTAAAAATCAATGAAAAAATATCCTTAGGTGAGGACTAACCAAAAAAGAAAACCATTTTCTTGCTAACTTTCAATGAATAAGAAAATTCAGTTAACCAAAATTCTTCTCTTCTAAACACTGCAGTTTATCTTATAATTTTTATTCTAGAAAACTGGGACATTCATTTTATTTCTTATACTAGAGACCCAGTGCACGAATTCGTGCCCCAATGGGGCCCCTCGGCCTGGACTGGGCCAAAACTAGATCTCCAACATGACCCAAGGGGCCTGGATGGCAAGAGGGCACAGGCCAGGCTGAGGGGCCCCACCGGTGCACAATCGGGGCCAGGGAGGGACACAGAAAATTGTGTCCAGGTGGGGAGGGACCATGGGAGGGCTCCAGGGCGTGTCTAGCCATCTCACCCAGTTCCAATTGGCCTGACCCCAGCAGCAAGCTACCCTAACAGTTGGAGCATCTGCCCCCTGTGGTGGTCAGTGCACATCATAGCAACTGATTGTCCCCTAGCGGTCAGTGCACATCATAGCGAGCAGTTGAGTGGCCTTAGCATATCATTAGCATACTAGAGGCCTGGTGAATGAAAATTTGTGCACTCGGGGGGAGAGGGGGGTGCCTCATCCCAGGGCATCAGGCCAAAGCTGGAAGTCAGACATCCCCCTGGCAGCCCAGGAGCCCTCAGGGGATGTCCCCTGGGGAGCAGGCCTAAACTGCGGTCGGACACCTTAGTGCTGCCATGGAGGCAGGAGAGGCTCCCAACACCGTCGCTGTGCTCACAGCTGTCAGCCTGGCTTGTGGCTGAGCAGAGCTCCCCCTTTGGGAGCGCACTGACCACCAGCGGAAGCGCCTGTGTTGAGCGTCTGTCTCCTGGTGGTCAGTGTGCATCATAGCGACTGGTCGTTCCTGGTTGTTCTGCCGTTATGGTCAATTTGCATATTACCCTTTTATTATACAGGATTACACTTTGTTTGGTTAAACAGGCAATGGGACACTTAGCATATTAGGCTTTTATTACATAGGATGATAAAACTCTCTTCCTATTTGTTCTAATTTGATATAAAATATATTAATGACCCAAATTTTGTCAACTGTTTTTCTCTAAACTATCAGAAAAGAGAATTCTTCTCAAATGCTGTGATTGAGAAATACGTAAGGCTAATATTTAATACATATGTATCAAACACAGCTGACATACATGCAATTATGTATATAAAAATATGCATAAATATAGTTCTATTTTGGATCCACTTAATAATTCATAAGGGAGTATATGACAAGTCAAATAAGTCTATCTGTTCTCTATTTCAACTCTATGAGTCAGAGCAAGGGATCAGAAAGGATTGGTTTTGGCAGACAGACCAGGCTATTTACCACTACTAGTTGTCTAATTTAAGGACCTCTACTCATGTATAAAAGTAGGCTAGTGCCTACCTTCATAGAATGGTAAGAATGGAAGCAGGGTTGGTATCCCTTAGTGGTCTTTCAAGTCCCAGGGAAAATGTAAAGGAAGAAATAGTAGAACACAATCTCACGAGTTCATCATCATCCTTACTAAGCAGAAAGAGTAAAAGAGCCATTCTCAATGAAAATGGTCTTTTAAATCATTTAAATATAAATAACTTCAAACAAATCAACAAAACCTCTAGCACATTTTGTTTTTAAATTTGAAGGAAAGTAAAACATACTCAAATCAATCCTTGAGTAAGCTCCAGTAAAAGCGGAAGAAAGGCTGTCTTGATGAGCTTTAATCCTGAGAGAACCACTGAATGGATAACTCCATTCAGTAAAAATCAGATGCACTGTTACCCTGGCGCTGATATCTAGAACTTCTGACTCAGAGAGTTCCAGAGGCAACCCTTCTAGGTCCAGACTGGTTCTTAGCAGTTGGCAAGTTACTAACTGACGAGCACACAAACCCTGAGTTTACAGGGCAGCTTGAGACTCACAGAAAGTAACAGTGTCATCTACCTAGTGTAAGGATTAAGTAACAGCAAATAACTATAAACAGATAAAAAGCTGAAGCTAAGTTTCCTCAAACTCAAAACAGACTTCAATCTAAGGGGAACGATGCCATCATTTAAATGAAACAGAGCTTGGCTAGCACAGGAAAAGGGAGTTAAGTGTCCTCTAGCTAAGTGTAAGAGAAACATACCAATTCTGAGAAGGATTTGGTGGCAGAAAACAAACTGGCATATATACAAAAGAAAACCATATTTAGTGATCTTTAATAACATTATGATGTCTAGGTGAGCTTCCTAGAGTCCCAATTCCTCAAAACAACTATCAATATTAAAGCACAGCTGCTGCTATACTTTCTGTTCTGTTGTTTTTATTAAAAAGATTTTGTGATTTATTTTTTCAGATACAATAAAACCTGGTCAGGTTTTTAGAAATGTGGATTTTTCAGCCAGATAATAAATGGCAATATAGAAGAAAATTAACTTCAGGAAGCTCACTACTTTTTTCTCAAAATTACAGACCCATTTGAACATTTCTCTGTTTTCTTAACCAGATATAAAGTTCCAGACAAAATGAATATCATTATTCCAGCAGTACCTAAATTCAAATTTTAAAATTATTCAGAACTACTTTAATAATCTAGATTAAGCTATATTTTGTATAATTACATAACTGCATAAAGCTCAACTCAGAGGTTACTTTTACATATATCACCAACTTTGCTATATAACAAACTTAAAACATGAGTAAAAATTACATACATAGTTCAAAATTTATTCTTACAGTATTTTTTAAAAATTCCTCTTCCAAGTTAAGTTCATTAAATACAGAATCTGTAATAAATGCATTTCCTAGTTCCCTCTGAAGGAAAATTCTGTATCATATGTTTATATACTTTATATACATTAAATTTATATGTTATAAGTTTCCTAACTATATGTAAAGATGATCCAACTTATTTATACAATAGTTTTTGGAAAAATTTTCTACAACATAGTCATTTGGGAATATATGGTTTTCTTTCAAAAGACATTAAGTAAAATAAGAATACTAAATGAGTGCTCTGAATTTTCTGAAGCACTTTCAAGCCTGTCTAAATTAATAAAATACTAAGTGAATTAGTATTACAAAGGAGACTTTGTCACTGATAATTTCAAATATTAATGTGAATACTTAACGGGTCAAGCTTTTTGCATAAATCAAAGAGAATGTAAGAGTGTTTAGAGTTTTCTCCTATGAGTAAAGTTTTCATGTCAGGTAATTTCTCCCATTTTTCCCTTATATGTATAAAAGGATAGTTTTCTCCCTGCATTCCTGAGGAATAAAAAGTTATCTGTTCTGCTAGAGATAGGATGATATTATTAACTGCTCTCCAACCCTCACATCCCTTTTATTTTGGTTACAAAATTCTTCTCTTGCCTTATACTCTTCTTAGCCTAAAATCTGCCAGACTTACATGGGATATTCACAAAATGGGTCCATAAAGCCATGAGATTAGATTATTTTGTGTCCCCTCCACCCATTCAAAGTCAGAAAGAACCTACTTAATCTTGGTTCAACCAACTAAAACTATAAACCACCAAGTATAGATTACCCAGCTCTTTGGCCAGGAGTCTAAGGAGTGATTAGGCAGTGTTTACAATTTACAGAGGTTAAGATAGTATTTGTATCCATTGCTCTGTGTGGCCTGTTCTCTGGTGGCTTTTGCCTTTGATCCACAAATTCAGAGGCACTCACAAAACGAATTCTGAACAAAAAACATGATTAGAAAGTATCAGTCATGTCAGAACCCAGAGTCAGATTATTCCTAAAAGTGATTGTAGCACTAATCCTCTTAAGATGGAATCTGCTTATGGGAAAACTGGGTGAGAGTAGCAAAGGAAGGAACTAGGGCCTCAGAGTTGAGAATTCCCCAGCAGAGAAAATACAGAAAAAATAAATGAACAACTTGCCTCAAGCACCAGGTGAAAACAGACCCACTGAACCCAAGGAAAGCCCAACAGTAAAAACCAACACTGACTCAACTATGGTGAGAAAAAGACATGGGGTTAATTTGGACAAAATTAACAAAGGGTCAGACTAACTGCCATGATCACAGCCTTGAGGCTGGAGGAACAGGAAGAGGAGCAAGAGGGCAAAAGCTCTAGGTTTTACAGAGCAATAATGTCTGGATTGCCTGGTGGATGAAATTGGGAACCCAAAGGTATTCATTATACTTTCTCAAAGAAAAGATCAGTATATTCTTTCTCTAGGGAAAAATAATCAACCCTAAACAACAGAGAGGAAGGAAAGTTTGATGTATGTCCCAGTTGCTGGGGTTATGAGAGAAAATAACTGGCAGGTCACTGTGGACCAAAAGCCTCGTAAGTTATGGGCCAAAAGCCCAGAAAGGTAGATGCAGGCTTTAAGTGTTGCCCACACACCAGTGAGAAACCACTTGTCATTAAAATTTAAAATAGAATACAAACTGGTGGAGTCAAAAGGAATCTTACAGATCACTGGCCTACCATTATCATTTTTCCAAAAATCAGAGTGAAATTCAAGAAGAAATGGCCCGGGTATGGTTTACAAAGCTACTCAATGGCACAATTGTTTACAGTACTGATGACTTTTACCCATTGCTTTTAGGGGATTACTATTGCTAAGATTTCAGTGCTTATTGCATTTTCATCTTCCCTTCTTCATTAAATAAACATCTACTGAATAGTAAGTACGAAGTACTAAGCTAGATCCTAGTATAGTTTCCTGGAAAACCTCAGAAAATAAATGGGGCAGAGAGTGGTAACAAGTTTGACAATAGGCAAAATAGTAAGTTCAACCAACTAAAATTATAAACCACCAAGTATAGATTATAAAGTTAGGAAGAACAACTGTGGTATGAAAATTGGAATGGCATACAAGTATAATCAGATACCAAAAAAATAACTGTCTGATAAAAAACAGAAGTGTGTAAAGAACAGAAGTGGGAAAAGAGTGGGTGGCAAATACAAGCTGAATGATTTACTCGAGGTCCTGAAACTTTTGCAATGCAGAACAAAACACAGGCAAAGTCATTGTAGCTCGCAAACAGTTGCCTGGGGGTCAATCTTCCTCAACTTGACTTAAGGAAAAAAGAAATCAGTAAAAGATGCACATTTTCATGCCAAAACTGTCTTAGAAGTCAGGAACAGTTGACAATATCATTTAACATAAGAACATTACATTATACCCTGGCTGGTTTGGCTCAGTGGATAGAGTGTTGGCCTGTGGACCGAAGGGTCCCAGGTTCAATTCTGGTCAAGGGCACATGCCTGGGTTGCAGACTCAGTCCAACGTGCATGAGGCAGCCAATTAATGATACCCTCTCATCATTGATGTTTCTCTCTCATCTCTCTCTTCCTCTCTGAAATCAATAAAAATATATTTTAAAAAAAGAACATTACATTATAATGTGGTTTTCTCCAGAGAAAAAAACTTAGCTAGCAAATATACTTAACCATTTCCCAATCTCTGGACTTAAATACATTTATCTTAGAGAAATAACGTAAGAGGCATGTACAGGAATCTCAAGAATTTTCCCTCTGCAGCTTTATTTCTCATAACACAAAAATTGGAAACAACCTAAAAAGCCACCACAAAAAAGTAGGTAAATAATACCTAAAAGTAGGTAAATATTTTCATTCAGTGAAATACAAATGTGATCACAAATGAATTACAGGTATAAGCAAGCGTGATTATCAAACATGAGGTTGAGATTTCCTAGGTCCAAGATGGTGGTTTAGGAAGAATTTACCTCCTCCCAGGATCACTTTGAATCTAAACTTAGAAACAAAACAATTCCCCTCAAGAAGAAATAAGAGCTGACTAAACAGTTTCTGCAAAACCAAACCAAACCAGAGAGATCACATAGAAATGGGTAAGACGGTAGGAGAGAGATACTTACCTTGGGAACCCCACCCCCAATGCAGGGACTTATGGTAGGGAGGGATCACTGAAGGGCCTGTTTGCACAAACTCGCTGCGCAGGGGCATGGTGGGGGGAAGAAGGCTGGGAGGGTAAGTGGCTTAAAAAGTTATCTAGAATATACATCAGGAAACTCATTTTCAAACCCTAGAGCATCTTCCAAAAAGGAGAACTGCAGAACTCATTCCGGTGTTGGAGAAACAGGAGAGCATTATTTGTCATGCTCACCCTCCACCCTGAGCACAGGATCCAAACACTCTAGACAACCATTGTCCAAGGGCACCCTGCTTCATCCCAGAACCCAGGCCCATACCAGGTGCACAGGTTGCCAAGGGAGTTCCAGTGGCCTGTTCCCTCTCCAGCCAGAGCGCCAGGCATGGGGAGCTTGTCCCTTGGAATCCCGATAGTCCACACCCACTCCAACTACAGTTACAGTCCCCGCCCCCATTCAACCTGTTCCTAAGTCTTCCCACAGACAACACCCACTTGGGCCACAGCTCCAGCTTGACGGCTGGTTCCCCAGACTCCCTGTGGTCCCATCCTACTCCAATTACAACTTCAACTAGCCTGTCCAGATGTCCCGGGGCAGCTTGCCCCTGGGCTTCCCACAGCCTGCTCCTGCTCCAGGTTCAGCCTCAACTCGCCTGCCAAGGTGGCTCCAGTGCAGATTGCTCCAGATCTTTCTGCAGCCCAACCTCACTCTAGCTTCACCTTCAGCTGACCTGACAAAGATACAAAGATACCCCTTATACACAGTAAAAAAAAAAAAAAAAAAAAAAAAAAAAAAAAAAAAAAAGGCTACACCAGGCCACTCCTTTAAGACTGGAAGAGGTTTCTGTTTCACCTAATTCACAGAAACACAGAGACAGTCAAAATGAGAAAAGAGAAATATGTTCCAAATGAAAGAACAAGAAAAAAACTCAAACCCCATTTAAAAAAGGACTAAATGAAACAGACAATATACCATATAAAAACTTCAAGACAATGGTTATAAAGATGCCAAATGAACTCCAGAGAAGAATAGGTAAACCGTGAAAACTTCTACAAAGAGGCAGGAAAAACAAAACCAATCAGAACTGAGGTACACAAAAACTGAAATGAAAAATACACAAGAGCCGTGGTCGGCAAACTGCGACTCACAAGCCACATGTGGCTCTTTGGCTCCTTGAGTATGGCTCTTCCTAAGCCTTAGGAGTACCCTAATTAAGTCAATAACAATGTACCTACCTATATAGTTTAAGTTTAAAAAATTTGGCTCTCAAAAGAAATTTCAATCGTACTGTTGATATTTGGCTCTGTTGACTAATGAGTTTGCCGACCACTGCACTAGAGGAAAGCAAAAGCACATTAGCTGATGTATAAATACACTTCAGGGAGCTAGAACACAAGGTAGTGGAAATCACTCAGAACAGGAAAAAGCAACAAGATTTTTTTTTTTTAATGCACATAATTTAAGGGGTCTCTAGGACAAACTCACATATCAATACCTGAATCATAGGGATCCCAGATGAAGACAGAGAGAAAAGGACCGAAAATATATTTGAATGAATAGCAGCTAAAAAATTTCCTAAGCTGTTGAAGGAAACAGATATCCAAGTCCAGAAAGCACAGACAATCCCAAACAAGATGAATCCAAAGAAATCCAGAACCAAGCCACATAATTAAAATGCCAAAAGCTAAACATAAGGAGATAATTTTAAAAGCAAAGAGAGAACCAGCTAGTTACATGAAAGAGACCTCCCTGCCCAGACCATCAGTAAATGTATCATAGCAGAAAATGTGAAGGCCGTAGGAAATAGCAGAATACATTCAAGTAGATGAAATGAAAAACCTGTCAAGAACTCTATCCAAGAAAGCTATCATTTAGTATTAAAGAGTTTCCCATTATCAAGTGGGATTTATTCCAGTTGATACACCACATAAACAAAATAATGAAAATCATGATCACAACAAAAAGCATTTGACAAAAATTCAAAATCCATTTATGATAAAACCTCTTAAAAAGTGGGTATAGAAGAAAAATGCCTCAACATTTATGATAAACCCACAGCTAGCATCATACTCTTTAGTGAAAAGCTAAAAGCTTTTCCTCTAAGATCAGAAACAAGATGCTCATTCTCACCACTCTTATTCAACATAGTATTATAAATCCTAGCCACAGCAATCAGAAAAAGAAATAAAAGATATCCAAACTAAAAAGGAAAAAGGAAAATTGCAATGATTTGCAGATGACATGATACAGAGAAAATCAAAAGATTCCACAAAAACTATTAGACCTAATATATAAATTTAGTAAAGTTCCAAGATAAATATTAATATTCAGAAATCTGTTAGGGTTCTATACACTAACAAGAAACTATCAGAGCAAGAAATTAAGAAAACAACTGAATTTATAATTGCATCAAATAAATAATAAAATACCCAGAAATAAATGTAATCACAGAGATAAAAGACCTGTACTCAGAAAACTATAAGACATTGATGAAAGAAAGTGAACAAGGCATAAATAAATGAAAAGATATATACCATGCTCATGGATTTAAAGAATTATTAAAATGTCCATACTATCCAAAGCAATCTACAGATTCAATGCAATCCCTATCAAAATATCAATGGCATTTTTCACAGAACTAGGAATAATAATCTTAAAATGTATATGAAACCACAAAAGACCATGAATAGCCAAGGCAATCTTGATAAAGAACAAAGCTGGAGGTATCTGGTCTTTGATTTCAAACAACACTACACAGCTATCGTAATCAAAACTATATGGTATTGGCACAAAATAGATACATAAATAATGTAACAGAATAGACAGCCTAGAAATAAACATATTCTTATAAGGTAAATTAATCTATGATAAAGGAATCCTATCTAATAAAAGAGAAACATGGTAATTAGCGTAGGACTGCTACCCTTCCCATTGGCTAATCAGGGCGATATGAAAATTAACTGCCAGCCAAGATGGCGGCCGGCAGCCAGGCAGCTTGAAACTAACATGAGGCTTGCTTGCTTCAGTGACAGAGGAAACCAATGTTCCCCGCATGCCTTGCCGGCCTCTGAGCCTGCAGTTTGAAACACTGTAACAAATATAGAAGCTAAACAAAACCCCAGAAACCTGCTTTAGTCCCGGGCTTCAGCCAGCAGGATCGCAACATTGTAAGCAAAGGCCAGAAACCTACTTTCAGCAGCAGAGGCCTAAGAGCTGGAGCCAAGC
>NW_006288952.1:246486-269647 GCF_000327345.1 Myotis davidii | reverse complement strand
CTCCCTATCTGCCCTGCTCTGTTCGTGACAGGGGAAGACGTCCCAAACTCCTGATCAGCCCTGCTCTGTGCGTGACAGGGGAGAGTTCCCCAACCCCCTGATCGCCCTGCGGCTCTGTGTATGACAGGGTGAGGCTCCCCAACCGCCCCACTCCGAAGGCCCTGCTCTGTGTGTGGCAGGTTAGAGCCATAAACTCCCCACCAGCCCTGCCCTGAGTGTGAGAGTGGCGGCACCCCAACCTCCGGTCGGCTCTGCTCTGTGGGTGATAGAGGGTGGCGCCCCAACCCCCTGTCCGCCCTGCTCTGTGTGTGACAGGGGACGGTGCCCCAACTCCCCTATCGGCCCTACTCTGTGAGTGACAGAGGGGAGCTCCTCAACCCCCTGATGGGCCCTGCTCTGTGTGTGAAAGCGGGGAGCTCCCCAACCCCCTGATTGACCCTGCTCTGTGCCTGACAGGGGGCAGTGCCCCAACCCCCTGATTGGCCCTGCTCTGTGCATGACAAGGTAAGGAGCCCCAACCCCACTGATGGGAACTACTCTGTGCATGACAGGGGGCAGCGGCCCAACCCCCTGATTGGCCCTGCTCTGTGCCTGATGGGGTGGTGCCGCAACCTCCCCATCGACCCTGCCTTGAGTGTGACAGGGTCAGTGCCCCAACCCCCCAATCGGCCCTACCCTGAGCGTGACTGATGGTGGCATCGCAACCTCCCAATCCGTCCTGCTCTGTGCATGACAGGGGGCAGTTCCCCAACTCCCCAATCAGCCCTGCTCTGAGCCCGACCAGGGGCTGCACCTAGGGACTGGGCCTGCACTCTGCCACCCGGGAGCAGGCCTAAGCCAGCAGGGAGTTATCTCCTGAGGGGTCCCAGTCTGTGAGAGGGCACAGGCCAGGCTGAGGGACGCCCCCCCCCCAAGAGCACAAATTTTTGTGCACCGGGCCTCTAGTCCTAGATAATAAGAGAGAGATATGCTGATTAGCCCAGATATGCTAATTATTCATGACCAGTATACAAATTGGCCATCACTCGAACACACAAGATGGCCGTCCCCCATATGGTCAAAGATGGCCACCCCCATGTAGCCACAACATGGCCACCACAAGATGGCAGGCAGGGGAGGGCAGTTAGGGGAGACCAGGACTGCAGGGGAGGGCAGTGGGGGGCGACCAGGCCGGCAGGGGAGGGCAGTTGGGGGCGACCAGGCCTGCAGGGGAGGGCAGTTGGGGGCGACCAGGCCTGCAGGGGAGGGCAGTTGGGGGCGACCAGGCCTGCAGGGGAGGGCAGTTGGGGGCGACCAGGCCTGCAGGGGAGGGCAGTTGGGGGCGACCAGGCCAGCAGGGGAGGGCAGTTGGGGGCAATTGGGCGGGCAGGGGAGCAGTTAGGGGGGGGATCAGGCCGGCAGGCAAAAGCAGTTAGGGGCAATCAGGCAGGCAGACAGGGGAGCGGTTGGGAGCCAGCAGTCCTGGATTGTGAGAGGGATGTCCCACTGCTCTAACCAGGCCGTCGGGCCTCCCTCAAGGCGTCTCAGATTGGAGAGGGTGCAGGCTGGGCAGAGGGAAACCCCACCCCTCCCCAGTGCATGAATTTCATGCACCAGGCCTCTAGTCTATATATATAAAAACCCATCGACTGGAATAATGGAACGACCAGAATGACCGCTGGCTATGACACGCAATGCAGCAGCCAACCAGCCTAATCCCGGCCCCAATCAGACCCCCTGACCCTGGCCAGCCCGGCTCGCAACACCCTGATCGGGGTAAGGGCCAGCTGGCCAACTGCCCGTGGCCCCTCTATTGGCCTGCCCTGTCCTTGACTGCAATCCCTCCCCGGTTCAATCAGGGCCAGGCAACCTCCCACGGCCCCTACCCCTGCCAGCCCAGCCCAATGGGCCCCCACCAGGGTGAGCCAGTGGACCCCACCCATGCATGAATTCCTGCACCAGGCCTCTAGTCAAAATATACAATGGAGAAAAGACAGTTTCCTCTTCAATAAGTGGTGCTAGGAAAACTGGGAAGATATGTGCAAAAAAATTAAAGTATACCACTTTCTTACATCAAAATGAATGAAAGACTTAAATGTAAGAGCTGAAACCACTGAACTTCTAGAATAAACCATAGGCAGGATCTCTTTGACATCACTTAGCAATATTTTTTAAAAAATGTATCTCCTCAGCAAAGGCAACAAAAGGAAAAATAAACAAATGGGACTACATCAAACCAAAAAGCTTTTGCACAGTGTAGGAAATCATTGGCAAGACAAAAAAGCAACCTCCTGAATGGAAGGAGATATTTGCAAATGATATATCCAATAATGGGTTAATATTCAAAATATATGACAATCTCCTACAACTCAACATTTTAAAAAATCCAATTAAAAAATGGGCAGAGGACCTGAACAGGTATTTTACCAAAGAAGGCATACAGATAGCCCACAGACATACAAAAATATGCTAACATCACTAATCAGCAGGGAAATGCAAATCAAAACCACAGAGATAATCGCCTCTTGCCATTTGCAACAACATAAATGTATCTAGAGAGTTTACGTTAACTAAAATATGTAGGACAGAGAAAGACAAATATCATATAATTTCATTTATATGTAGAATCTAAAAACAAAACAAATGAACAAAAAGAAACAGATACTGAGAACAAACTGATATTTGCCACAGGAGAGAAGGATAAGGGAATGGGTAGTAAAAAAGGAAGGGGATTAAAAAGTACAAACTTCTAGTTAAAAAAGAAGTCAGGGGGAGGTAATGTACACCATAAGGAATACAGGTAACAATATCATAAAAACTTTATATGGTGACAGATGGTTACTAGGCTTATTGTGGTGATCACTTTGTAAGGCATATAAGTACTGACATACTATGTGGTATACACAAAATTAATAGATTGTATGCCAAGCATAAGTAAAAATAAAATTTAAGAAAAATAATGATGTTGAGCAGCGAAAATAGGTGTGACAGAGAAAACATACAGTATTTATTATTTATGTAAAATTCAAAAACAAGCAAAATTTAATGTAAATATGTAAAAAAAATATAAGGATAAAGAAGGAAAGAGTTACCTCATCCTTCAGGGTTGGGGATGAGTTAACTTAAGGAAGGTGATGAAATCTGGGCCAGGCAGTTAGTGGTAAATATTCAGTTATTCATGTTATAACTATTCTTTATATCTTATTCACATGTTATTCATATGCCCTGTATACACATAGCATTTTCTAAATACTATGAGGCTTACTTCTATTTTTTAAAAGCTCTCAGAAATAACACCTGCATTTAACAAGCTATTTTAAAAGGTACTTTTTAATTATCTGCAAATAACAAGTACCCAGCATGCACTCAGGACTTTATAAAATTCTCTCTTTAAATCACACAACAACTCTAAGATAAATATTTTCATATGAGGAAACCAAGATTGTGTTGTTATGTAGAATACCCTTACACAGCTAGCAGAGATAAGATTCAAACCATATCCAACTCTGAAAACCATGGTACAACTGTAGGTAGGACTGTCTAAAATACAATAGCAAAAATAAATTTCCATCACAAAACAAAACTAAATTGTTATACTACAATTCATTATTTTAATTCATCTTGGCACGTAAAATGTATCCATAGATTGTATTATAATAGTTTGTATTAATTTTATTTCATACTACACCTCTTTACTACTTCACAATCACAATTTACCCTTAAACTCTATAAATATTAATGTTGGCAAAAGATACTAATTATGTTTATGGAAAGTCTCAACTTGGCTATACTTTTCATAACTTGACTTTCTCTAAGCCTGAAAGGTTAAGAAGTTAGCTGTTGGCAGGCTAAAATTTAGCACTCTCATTTCACTACCCTCCCCCCATTCAGGAATTCACTCAGGCAAGTGAGGAGGCTTTGGAAGCCCCAAAGAAATTTACTCGCTCCCACCCTCTCTTTCCTCATCTCTCTTATTTGTCAGCTTTTTATTTTGTTGTTTTCATTTGTATGTGTGACCATCTGGCAAGAATCACTGAGAAGAGTTTACAAGTTTATTTCTTCTGAGCTATACCCTAACTTCTTTTTTCCCAAAGCACCACCAACAGTAGTCACTTAATAAAGGCTTATTGACTTACTACAGTGGTACAGTTCGCTTCTGGTATTTGTCAATATCCCAGTGAATCCTCCACATCTATAAACATGCTGGAGATGATACCAGGTACCGCTAGAGGCTTGGGGTCTTCCTGAGGGTGCCTGGGTCAAGAAAAACACAGAGAGAGACCAAAGACAGTCAGGAGAAACACAGAGAGAGGGAACATGGAAATAAACAGAGGGTAAAATAAAGAATAAGAGGCAAAGAAGTGGGGGTTACAGAGAGATTAGGCAGCCAAAGACATTCAGAGACAAGGAGAAAGTCAGCAATCTAAACTGGGGTTTGGGTTTGGAAACCACATTTCTGGTATATTTACTCATGTAACAGGTGCCCTCGAGTTTCTAAAATGTATGATATCATCAACCATTTCTCAATTATTTCTAAGGTTTTTCTGAGCTTTTATCTTTATTAAAAGGCACCTTTATTAAAAGTCTTGTCTTTGGAGATGCATACACCCACGCACAAACACAATCCTCAAAACAACCCAGCTGGAAGAAAGAAAGCATTTTCCCAACTCTTACTTCAGAGAGGTAGTGTGACTTGCCCAAGGTCACAAGTAAGCACATAACAACTGGGACCCCAAATCTGATTCCAAAACCCAGTGCTTTGTCTGGTATCCTACGTTTTCTTTACTGGAAATGAATCATATATAATCCAAGCTGTTTTATGAAATAAAATTCAAACTACACTGTCAAGATAAAATTTTCTATCTTTGGGGACACTGAAATACTCAGGTTATTAACTACTTTATTACCTCAGGGCTTCAATTACTTTTAAAATTCATCAGAAAAAAAATGAGTCAGAATAAAAGTATCTTAGAATGACAGAAGTTTTTAAACAGAACTGAAATTAGGTGAACATCCACTTGACAAAATTTTAACATTAAAAAGGGCGCTAGAGTTTGTTCATTGATTTTACAACTTTGTAAAGTCTTAATGATTCAACAAATTTCAGCTGAAAGATCAAAAATCTGCATATTTCAATAAATTCTTATATTTAAATACTAATAAACTTCTCAAACTTGTTCTTTCATAATGTCTCACCTAAAGTCTATACTGCAATTCAATTTCAGGGTAGTACATAGAGTAGAAATGATTTAATGCACCACCCTTTGTAAGCATTAGTATTCTTTTAAGGAATACTTACACTTGTCTAAATAATCATGTCTTTATGGAAACAATCAATGTAACTGCCAGAAAAACTCCTTTAATATAAGTGTAAGCATGCTATTGGATTTCACACAAGACAATAAGAATACAAAGAAATTTCAATTCGAGAGTGCATCAATATATTTTCCCATGTTCAGCAATTTTTAAACCAGTAATTTTCAAATAAGGACTAAAGTATGGTACTGCTCTGCCCTCTAGTGATTGGCTAGGATTTCCTAACTAAATGCTTTGATTTATTTTTGTAAATGCTTTTTGAACAAAACTTAAGGTTTTAAAACATGTGATAGCTGACTTTTCCTTATTTGAAGAGTGAACAGAGAGCACTGGCCAACTTTTAAGATTTGGCTTATGGTATGAGCACAATTCAGGAAAGAGACACAATTTCTTTTCATAGGAAAGACTCACCTAAGTATTACAAACCAGAAATCAAATTTATTATAATGTATTCAAATCCTTATTTATATTTTATGCCAAAGAATTACACTTAGTTTCTTTGTTAAAAACTTTACAAATTTTTTTTAAATATATTTTATTGACTTTTTACAGAGAGGAAGGGAGAGAGATAGAGAGTTAGAAACATCGATGAGAGAGAAACATCGATCAGCTGCCTCCTGCACATCTCCCACTGGGGATGTGCCCGCAACCCAGGTACATGCCCTTGACCGGAATCGAATCTGGGACCCTTCAGTCCTCAGGCCGACGCTCTATCCACTGAGCCAAACCGGTTTCGGCAAATTTCTTAACTATAAATTCCAAATTGATTAATTCTATTATTTTGGAGACTGAGGTATCAGGGTACTATATATACCGAACATAGATGAACAGTTTTCTATTAATAGACTAAAATATGCTTCATAAAGAATTATACTGGACGTCAGCTACCCTTATTGTTCAAATGGCACTTTAGGATTTTTCTGAGCCTCAGTATTCTCATTAGGAACCTGTCAATTTATATGTGGAAACATTAATCAAGGATGCCAGGTAAGACAGAGTTATTATACAGAGGTCCACCCTACTATTTCAATGAAGGGAACTTCCTTCCTTCTAAGTTTCTCTTGCCATAAACCTCTTGCAAGGAACCAATGCATGTCTAGAACAGCATTTCTACTCTCACTAATCCTAAGTGTGTTACTTCTGTGTCTACACACTTGTGTTAAAATAAAAATTATATTTTATACGTGAATGTACAGGGATACCGAACATGAGAGGACAACCCATCAGCAGTATAGTGGTGTAGTGATGATCACCAAACCCTGCAGCCAAATTTCCAGAGTTTGATGTCATATTCTGTCACTTGCTAACAGTGCGACCTTAGGCAGATTATTAGTTAACTTCTGTGTGCTTCAGTTTCCTCATCTACAAAGGAGAATAAAAGGAAACACCTACCAATAGTCATGTTTTATTATGTTGATAGGTATTTAGGTTACACAGGTGTATGCATTTATCAAAACTCTGGAGAATATACATTTAAGATTGTATATTACACTAAATGTGAATTTTATATAAAAAACTTAAATATATAAATATTGAACTTGAGTCAATAATATACATGCTAACTATTTAGAGCAAGTTTCATGATGTCTTTAATTTACTTCCGAATGCATAAGAAAATGAAATGACAATGGGTGGATTATAGATATGTAATAAAATAAATATAGCAAAATGTTAATGGCTGAATCTAGGTAATGAGTATGTAAGTGTGTAATGCTATGTTTAAAGCTGCATAATGAAATATAAGGGGGAAATATATCTACTTTTCATAGAGTTGATATGAAATATATGGCCCAATGCACAAAATTTGTACTCAGGGGGTGGAGAGGTGGGGTGGGGAGTCCCTCAGCCTGACCTGCACCCTCTCCAATCCGGGAGTCCTCAGGGGATGTTCTGATGCTAGCTTAGGCCTGCTCCCTGTGGTTCTCTGCTGTCTGTGGGGCCCGCTTGATCGCTCCCGGGTCACCGCCACAATGGCCAAACAGGCCCTGATCTCAGTGGCCACCCCCCAGGACTGGAGGATTCCAGCAGAGCTGAGAGGACTGGGCGCCTCCATCTTGTGGCTATGGGCACCGCCATCTTTGTGTTGTAGTGATAGTTAATTTGCATATTACTCTTTTATTAGATAGGATAGTACTGAATATACAGAAAAGCATCTGACAATCAACTACAGTGGGGCCTTGACTTACAAGTTTAATTCATCCCGTGACGGAGCTAGTAACTCAAATTACTCGTATGTCAAATCAAAAAGTGAATGAGTGAGACACGTGATGCTGGGCTGATGTTGTGGTGTTCACTGTGACGTTCGCTGCACCAACCAGCGGTGGGGTATTTGAAGCTGGCTCGTAACCCAAATTTTAGCTCGCAACTCAAAGCAAAAAATTGGCCAAGAGATGACTGGTATCTCAAAAAACTCGTTAGGACACTCGTAAGTCAAGGCCCCACTATATTACAAATGGCAACATGTGTAAGCAAATGAAAGTAATCTATTGTTCCCTAGTTGGAGGAAAAGGATAAGAAAGTAATGAGGCACCAAGCTTCCAAACTGGGGTGAACAGTTGCTATCAAGGGTATAAAGCTCAAATTTCAAATACATCATAAAATTGCATGGGCCATGTTGAGAACATAGTCTTTGAAAGTCAAAAAGGGGTGATTTGAATCTTGGATCTGTTCTTAGTTAGCCAAGAAGCTGAGACGATTTATAATGTTTTTAGCCTCAGTTCTTTCATGTATGAAATGGGAATAATAATACTTACGTATAAAGGACACTGTGGAGATTAAGGAAAAAAATGCAAACACACAGGCACAGAGATATTAGCACATAAAATGCAAAAATAACAGTTGAAGGTCTATCATTATAATCCAGTGGTTCTCAAGCTTCTGGTCCTTTAAATACAGTTCCTCATGTTGTGACCGAACCATAAAATTATTTTTGTTGCTACTTCACAATTGTAATGTTGCTACTGTTATGAATCGTAATGTAAATATCTGATATGCAGGATGGTCTTAGGTGACCCTGTGAAAGGGTCGTTCGACCGCCAAAGGGGTTGCGACCCACAGGTTGAGAACCACTGTTATAATCATTACTACTACTTAGGGTGAGTCTTGTATACTCAAAACTATTACTCTCTGCACAGGGGTCATATCTGATTGTATCTGATTCTATCCTAGAATTTGTATATGCAGGGGGCCCTACTGCTCCAAAGAACTTTCTAAACCGGGGTGGGCAAAATTTGACTCGAGTGCCACAATGGGTTCTTAAACTGGACCGGAGGGCCGGAACAAAACCATGGATGGAGTGTTTGTGTGAACTAATATAAATTCAAAGTAAACATCATTACATAAAAGGGTACAGTCTTTTTTTTTAGTTTTATTCATTTCAAACGGGCCAGATCCAGCCCGCGGGCCATAGTTTGCCCACGGCTATTCTAAACGATCTTTATTAAGGCAATAGACCTATTTAAAGTTTGACTGTACTGAGTATAAAAGAAGAACTGGCAATGACAGGGAATCATTAATTATCCCTCTGTAATGCCAATTAGAATATACATAATAATTGAGGCATTTAGAAAGTATGTTTGCTGATGGCATTTGAGAAAATGATATTAGCATCTGTAAAGTTTTATTTTAAACAGTCTACAACTACATATTTAATGAAAAGAATATTAAAGCTACACTTAAAGAAGATGAATTTCATGCTCCCAGGGAGTAGATTTTAAATCATTCCAGATTACTCTATGAAGACAGGGTCTCAACATACAGTTTCAGCTAAAGAGAAAAAAAATAAAACTTGGTAGTAAAAGGGGAAATACTGAAATCATTATATAACACGGCTTCTGCCGAGACCACTGTACAAAAACTGCTTACTCCAAAAGACCCCAGGATCATGTAACCCAAACACTTTCTTTAGGCATTTAGATGTATCTAAATTTTTCAACATTTCTATTGAAAACTCGTCACCATGTTCCTCGGTCCTATACTACCTTGATTTTCCCACCACAGATCTGATTGTCAAAGAATAAGTAGATGTTTTCAAAAGTTCTTCTTAGCCACATTTTCTTTCACCAATTTTCAAAAATTCAGCTTTAGCCCAAGCCAATGTGACTCAGTTAGTTGGGCATTGTCTTGTGCACCAAAAGGTTGCTGGTTTAATTCTGGTCAGAGGGTACAGAAGGCATTGGATCGATGTTACACTCTCACATGAATATCTCTCTCTCTCTCTTTTCCTCTCCCTTCCTCTCTCTAAAAAAAAACAAAACAATAAACTATTCTTTAAAAAACAATTTCATTTCTACCTCTCAAGCTATACCTATACTCACAGCCTGAATCTCTTCCAAACTCACATCACATTTACTACATCATATACATAATCACATGAAGATCTTCTCTGCTTTTCAAATCCAATCATCCCAAACTTCATCTCCCCCACCCACAAATCAGTTTTTATGTATTACTATTTCTCTACTTCTGGATGGAGTGTTATCTAAATACATACATTTAAATGTAAATCCTATAACTTCTTTTTCAACATCTCCCATTGCTTTCTTTCTTCTTATGATACCTTCTTCACCCCTACCATAAGTTCAGTCTATTGCCAAGTTCTATAGATTAGTAATTTGGTTCAGGTGACAGGACAGGATTTGTATTCTTTGAGAAACAGTGAAAGCTACATTTATAGTCACTAAATACTCATAGACACAGACACACACAGGCTAAATAATAAGTTAGTAGGTGTCAAGTATTTGAGAAAATCTTCAATGAAGAAATCCTTAAAACTGAGTAATAATTTTTGCCGTGACCTCAAACTATTCCAAAAAACCCAAGAGGAAGGAACACTTCCAAGCTCTTTTTATGAGGCCAGCATTATCCCAAGTCCAAAACTAGTTAGAGATACTACAAAGAAAGAGAATTACAGGCCAATATCTCTGATGAACATAGATGCTGAAATCCTCAACAAAATTCTAGCAAATCTGATCCAGTATTACATTAGAAGATCATACACCATGACCAAATAGTATTATTCTGGGGATGTAAGGATGAGAAAATGACATTATATGCAAATCAATAAATGCTATACATCACATAAACAAATTGGAAGACAAATCACATGATCATATCAATAGATGCAGAAAAAGCATTCAATAAATACCAACACCATTTTCGATAAAAACTGGGAATAGAGGGATCCTACCTCAACATAATCAAAGCCATATATGACAAACCTACAACCAAATCATAATGGACAAAAACTAAAACCATTTCCTCTAAGAACAGGAACAAGATAGGGATGTCCACTTTCACTACTTTTATTCAACCCTAGAGGCCCAGTGCATGGATTCGTGCACTGGTGAGGTCCCTTGGCCTGGCCTGTGCCCTCACGCAATCCAGGACCCCTCAGAATGTTGGACTGCTGGTTTCGGCCCAATACCCACAGGCCAGGCCAAGGGACAACACAGGTGCACGAATGTGTGCATTGGGCTTCTAGTATGCATATAAGATCTTGGTTAATCTCTTCCTACTCTCCACCCTTCCCTCTGAGATTCATCAGTCTCTTCCATGTTTCCATGCTTGTGCGTTGAGCGTCTGCCCCTTGGTGATCAGTGTGCATCATAGCTACTGGTCAAACAGTTGAAAAGTAGAATGGGCACTTAGGCTTTCATATTATATATAGATAGTACTGGAAGTATTTGGCACAACCATCAGACAAGAAAAAAAAACAGAAAAGGCATCCATTATTCAGAGATGACATGATATTGTACATAGAAAACCCTAAATACTCCAACAATAAAACTACTAAATTTAATAAATGAATTCAGCAATGTGGCAGGAGATAAAATCAACACACAGAAATCATTGGTATTTTTATACACCAATGATGAATTCTCAGAAAGTGAAAGCGAAAAAACAATCCCATTGACGAAGCAACAAAAAAATTAAGGTACTTAGGAGTAAACTTTATCAAGGAGGTAAAAGACCTGTACTCAGAAAACTACAGGACAGTGAAAAAAGAGACAAAAGCAAATATAAACAAGTGGGAGAATATACCATGTTCATGGATTGGTAGAATTAACATAATTAAAATGTACATATTACCCAGAGCAATCTATAGATTCAATGCAATCACTATTAAAATACCTATGGCATATTTCACAGATCTAGAACAAATACTCCACAAATTTGTATGGAACAAAAAAATTTATATTGCCACAAATCGACGCAACAATCTTGAAAAAGAAGAAAAATGTTAGAGGGGTCACAATACCAGATATCAAGTTATACTACAAACCCATTGTAATCAAAACAGCCTGGGACTGGCACAGGAATAGGCATATAGATCAATGGTACAGAAAAAAGACATCAGATATCGACCCCACACCATTACACTCAATTAATATTTGACAAAGAAAGAGCATACAATGGAATCAAGACAGTCTCTTCAACAAATGGTATTGGGTAAATGGGACAGATACATGCAAAAATAAAATAAAATAAAATTAGGCCACCAATTTACACCATACACAAGAATAAACTCAAAATGGATAATACTTAAGTTAAATGTAAGCCATGAAACCATAAAAATCGTAGAAGAAACCATAAGCAGCAAAAGTCTCATACATCTCTCATAGCATTATGTTTGCAGATACATCTCCTAGGGCAAAGGAAACTAAGGAGACAAAAAACAAATTGGACAACATCAAAATAGTAAGTTTTTGTATGGCAAAAGAAACCACCAACAAAAGGAAAAGGGAGCCCACTGTACAGAAGAACATATTTGGCAATGATACATCTGATAAAGGGTTTTAATATCGAAAATATATAAGGAAATCATACAACTTAACAGAAGGAAGACAAACAATCCAAACAAAAAAATGGGCCTAAATAGACACTTCTCCAAAGTAGACATACAGAAGGCTAAGAAACATATGAAAAAATGCTCGAAGTCACTAATCATTAAAGGTGCAAATTAAAATGACAGTGAGGTATCACCTCACACCTATCAGATTGACTACCATCAATAAATCAACGAATGAAGAGTGCTGACAAGGATGTGGAGAAAAGGGAACATTAGTACACTGCTGATGGGAATGCATACTGGTGCAGCTACTGTGGCAAACAGTACAGAGTTTCCTCAAAAAATTAAATATGTAACTTCCATTTAAACCAGTGATCCCTCTTCTAAGAATGTATCTTAAGAAACACAAAACAGAAATCAGAAAGAATACATGCACCCCTATGTTCATAGCAGCACAATTCATAATAGTTAATATCTGGAAACAGCCCAAGTGCCCATCATTAGATGAGTGGATAAAAAGTTGTGGTATATTTACATCACGGAATACTATGCAGCAGTAAAAAAGAAGAATCTCCTACCCTCTGAGACAGCATGGAGGGACTTGGAGAGTATTATGCTGAGTAAAATAAGCCAGCCAGGAAAAGACAAGTATCACATGATCTCACTCATATTGTAATCTGATTAACCAGAGACAGGAGCATGGAACATACTGTACTGTCAAATCTCAGAGAGAAGGTGGGGGTGGGTGGAAAGAGATTAACCAAAGAACTTATATGCATACTAGAGGCCCAGTGCAAGAAAATTCATGCACTGGAGGGGAGCGGGGTATCCCACATGGAGCCCTCAGGTGTGGAAGGTGAGCTGGCGATCAGGGAAAGGCAAACCCCCATCACACCTCTGCTGCTGAAGCCCCAAACACCTCTGCTGCTGCCACTGCTGGCAGCGCAAGCCTCGGCCGGCCCTGGTTACCTGAGCCTCAGGTGGCCCTGGGTGGCTGGGCAGCTGCCATCTGAGGCTTGCCTGAACTTCAGGCGTTAGCTGGGCAGCTGCCATCTGAGGCTTGCCTGCACCTCGGGCCAGCTCTGGGCAGCTGGGGTGCTGAGGGGACTGGGTACTCCTGAGGCAGGCGCGTGGCAAGGCTAGGCCCGCCGGGGGAAGGGGAGCGAGCCTGGCCTTGCCGCACGCCTGCCACCCAATGGGGCTGAGGGGACTGGGAGCCAGCATCTTGTGGCTGTGGATGCCGCCATATTTAAGGGCGTGGCAGTCAATTATCATATTTCCTCCTTATTGGCTGTGGGTGCCACCATCTTTGAGGGCGGGGCAGTCAATTATCATATTTCCTCCTTATTGGCTGTGGGCACCGCCATCTTTGTGACAGTGTGAGGGTAAATTAGCATATTCTCTCTTTATTAGATAGGATATACATAACCCATGGTCACAGACAATATGGTGGTGAAGGCTTGAGGTGGGGAGCAGGTGCAGGCTAGAAGGGGTCAATAGGGGAAAAAGGGGATCATCTGTAATACTTTCAACAATGAAGGTAAATTAAAAATAATAATTTTTGCCCTGAGAGTTGGGAAAAGACTTACTTGATTTTGTGAGTTGGATTCCTCAAACCAAGTATCTTGAGATATAGTGTTTAACCTTCATAACTTCTTACCTAGAATTCCTAAAGCCTCCAAATCAATAGTTCCCATGCCTGCCTCTTTACCTTTCCAATCCATCCCTCCCATCTATATAGTCTGCTTAGAAATTCTCAGTGGTTCATCTAACTTTATAATAATATAAACTCATTCTGACATTCAAGGCCCTCTTACAACTGGCTTTCCACTAGTTTCCCATTTTATCTTTACATATATTCTATCCAAATGGCAATGGGGTTTATTCTCCCTCTCAGACTTGTAGTCTTCCTTGATACTCGTACATGGGATTTAAGATCTTCCTCAGAACTCTTAATCACTTTTGTCTCTCCTTCTCTGCATGGATTTTGCCTTCTCTTATATCATGACCCTGATATAGTGTCTAACACATTGCAAATAGTAGTTCTAGTAAAAGTTTACTAGGTAAACATAGAAAAACAGAAAATAAATTATCTTTACACAAAAAAATTTTCCTGTGAGAATACTACAGGAATCTCAGATTCTAAAAGGGAATAGAATAGAGCTGAAGAAAGAGTACAAACACTCTTACAAGTGGTCAAGAATAGTTTAGAATCCTATATAATAAAAGGCTAATAGGAAAATTGACTGAACAGCGGAATGACCGGTCTCTATGAAGCACATTGACCACCAGGGGGCAGACGCTCAGCGCAGGAGCTGCCCCCTGGTGGTCAGTGTGCTCCCACAGGGGGAGCACCACTCAACCACAAGCAGGGCTCATGCCTGGAGAACACAGCTGAGGTGGCGAGAGCCTCACCCACCTCCATGTTAGTTGGACATCCCCCGGGGGCTCCTGGACTACAAAAGGGTGCAGGCCAGGATGAGGAACCTCCTCACCGGGGTTCTGGTTTCAATATATGCCAATAACTAAAAATATATAACTTAAGCATATAAAATCTATATTTGTTATGGTTAGAATGTTCACATATTCAACTAGGAAAAGGCAAAATTTCTATAAAACCACAAACACATAACAGACTCATGCTAACTCATAGAGCAACTTTTAGAAAGAAACAAGGTACTCACATAGAGGATACTAAATCATCTTTAAACCCGTTTAAAAATATTGATTATAGAGAGATATTCAAATTTGATAAACAAGAGTTACTGACACTAGGGACAAAAAAACAAGCTGTAGTGCATGAACATTTTTAGAAAGTAAATACTTCCTTCCACTGAGGTAGCATTTTCTGCAGGTGTACAAAAATACATTTTTCTCTAGGATCAATTAATTGTGGAATGCTAAACCACTGACCTAACATGAAGGGAAATACAACTTTTCTAGTTTATGAATAAACTAGAATCAGTTGTTAATTCTTTTAATTTTTATAGCTGTCAAGTTGAGATCATCAATTTATGAAAATAACTCTCCTACTTTAAAATTCATTAATACAAGTTCCCTGCTTTGTTACAACAATGATAGTCTTTGATTATAAGAATTTTCTGTTATACTTAAACTCGAGGCCCAGCACATGAAATCATGTGTGGGTGAGCCATGAGCCACCCCGCCCCCTCGGTGCGAGTCACTGCTTGCAGGCCAGGGGCGGAAGGGACCGAGAGGTGGTCAATGCACCTCATGGTGACTGATTGAACGGTCGTTCCAGTCATTACACTTAGCCCCTGGCCTTTTATAATATAGGATAATTTATTAGTTTGGGGTGATAAGTTTGTTAATACTAACTGTATTAAGCAATAATGTTGCTAAAATAACTATAATCCACTGAATAATAAATGGCTTATCTCCTAATATTTTCATGAACTAGAGCTTTGATTGGGTTTCAGTAAACTTGCAAAATTAACTGGGGAAAATATAATTAAAACCAAACTTCTACACTTATGGTTGTGTAGGAGATATTTTAAGATATCTAGTAATATAAAAAGTAAATGTTATTATTCCCTAATGATTTAAAGCAAATCCATCCTGAATTCAATTCAACTTCCCACATAAAGATGTACAATTTGAAGCCAAACATTTCCCTTGTAAAGAGAGACAATAAATGCTTCAAAAGTCAATTTCAAGGAACAGTTAAGCAGCAAAAAATGTCACTTCTGACCTACAGTTATTTTTGAGAACAATCACATTTCTTAGTAGCCCTGCCATGTGCTGGGTTGGCATTGCACCCTCCAGCCCTTTTAATCCTCATAACAATCTTACATGGTTGGTATTCATTCCATTGCACAATGAAGCTAAGTAATTTTCCCAAGTCCCATGTCAGTAAACAGCTGAGTTAGATTTAGTCTTATCTTGGGTCCATCTGATTCCAAAGCCCATGCTTCTGAGATAAAGTGACAGCTCAAGAAATAAAATTAAAAAAAAGGTAATCCACGTAAATTTTCTACAAGAAAACCTTTAAGTTTCTGCCTATACATATTAATCTCAAGGGAGCAATAGTGAGCATTACACAGCTGACAATTTAGAGGCAAGAATAAGGGTGTTTATCAGCATTCCAAAGTAAAAGTTCTAAACTACTTCCCGACAGCCACATTATAAACTCAAATGTATGAAATATTTTATTACAACAGAAATAACTGGTAAAAAATTCTATGATTTTGATGATTAAGAAAAACTCATTTAAAAGAGACATAACTGGGACATCTTGACCATTAATAAGACATATAATAACAGCCTTATTAGAAAAATTTATCTACATTTTCTAAAAAGTGAAACTCAGTTAATAATAAGGAAAAGTAACACCCATCATTTTAACAAGAACAACTAAACTTTCCAGCCTGAAAATCTGATCATTCTTTAAGGTTTCACTTCACCAAATGAACTGAAAGATGAGCTGTATGCTTCATCAAATGGCAGGACTGACTGAATGCTATAAAAAGAGGTTTCTATTTAAAAAGGGGATAAGGGTTGCTCATTTCAAACTTTTCTCTATTGTCTCTTTTATAATATTAGAGGCCCGGTGCATGAAATTCATCTACTGAGGGTGGGGGGATCCCTCAGCCCAGCCAGCGCCCTCTCGCAGTCCGGGAGCCCTCGGGGGATGTCCGACTGATGGCTAAGCCAGTGATGGCGAACCTCTAACACGCCTGTCAGAGGTGACACACGAACTCTTTTTTTGGTTGATTTTTCTTTGTTAAGGGCAGGTCCCCAGGGGACCCACATACACACACGGCACCTGCTCTGAGCCTCTGCTGCCAGACTGTTCAAAAGGTTCGCCATCACTGGCCTAAGCCGTCAGTAGGACATCCATAGCACTGCCGCAGAGGCAGGAGAGGCTCCCGTCACTGCTGCTGTACTCGCCAGCTATGAGCCCTGCTTGTGGCTGAGCAGTGCTCCCCCTGTAGGAGTGCACTGAACACCAAGGGGCAGCTCCTGTGTTGAGCATCTGGCCCCTGGTGTTCAGTGAGCCTCATAGAGACCAGTCATTCTGCTGTTGGGTCTATTTGCATATCAGACTTTTATTATAAAGGGTAATACACCTAATTGATGGCTTGGTAACTCTAATAATGCTGAAAATAGATAATTAAAAACTATCTTGAAGGAAGAGTTCAGAGTTTCATGTACATGTTCATCCAAGTGGTATCTGGATGGGTAAGTGGGCATATATTACTCTGCATGTGAATGCACCTAACACCTTCTCTCTAATCTGGCAATTCTTTATTGTAATTAGTGTGGCATAACTGAAAATACTTAGGACAGGATTCACCACATCACTGGTACTTTGTTTTGTTTTTTAAATTAGTGGTAGCTTTTTTAAAAAAGGTTTTTATTGTTTTGTATTTTTTTCTTGAGAGAGAGAGAAAGAGAGAGAGAGATAAAGGGGGAGAGAAACATGGATGCGAGAGCGCAAAACATCAATTAGCTGCCTCCTGCATGCCCCCTACTGGGATTTGGCCTGCAACCTGAGTATGTGCCTGACCAGGAAACAAAACAGCCACCTTTTGGGGCATGGGATGACACCCAACCAGCTGAGCCACACTACAGGGTACACTACAAATGAGCCAACAGATACCCAGAAATTTCTGCTGCTCATTTTAAGTTCTTAAACCCACTAATATTTATTGACGAAAGGACTAACTGCAAACTTAAAGACACAGAGAAACATTTATTTTTGAATAACATTCCTTTCTCTGAACTCAGACTGGAAAAAATAATTATTTCCAGGTAGAGCAGGAGATGCTTATTAACACCAAGTTCAATGGAATGTAGGATTAATGAAATATAAAAACTTGTAGTGCTAATTCACCAAACGTTTACTAAGCAACTTCCATATGCCAGACACTGTTTCTAGGTTTTGGGGATACAGGCATGAAGAAAACATTATCTAGCATGAACTTAACTTACTTAGCTTTCCAAAGAAGGTATTTTAAAAAACTAGGAGTATACACTCATATATACAACATTACATGTGTATATACAGAATATCCAGTAAGCACAGAACATATTTTATACTAAAATGCACAGAAATTCTAAGAAAAATGTTATAAGAATCCTGGATGCAAACTATGGATGGTCCAGTCTATAGTAATTTTAATTCATTGTAAAACTACTTATAAAAACCGTAATGTAAGAAACCTTCACTACAGGGTGGAAAAAGTCCTCATGTTCAAAACATCAAGAAACACTGAATTGTATCAATTCCTCATTCCTTAAAACTTGTCAGAGATAGTGTATCACAGGTCAAAGTATTCCATGTAATAACAAAAGGATTCATGGTCAAATACCTTTATATGTTAAACAGACACATTTACTACAGAACTTCTTGGGAGCTAAATATACCTGTGTACTCTTTCTAGAAGAGTTATAAATGAGATTATTTATATTACTAGATATTATAGTAACGATATGCACTATGCCCCCCTATCAACTTTCCCTTATCACATCTCTCTTAAAAGGCCATTCTTACCCTATGACATGAGGGTTGCCCATGTGACATGCCTTGGCTAAGGAAACATAAGAGGTAGTGCCACTTACACGCAGCAGTTTTAAGAGACTCCATTTCTACCACCATCCCTTCTCCTTCTGTCACAATATTTGTATATCCCAAAGAGGCTGTTCCTTCAGCTTTGGTCCAGGAACAAAGAGGACAAGGGAGCAGAGTGGCAGCAGACTCATCAGAAACATAAACACGGGAGAAATGTTCACTGCTATGAATCACTAAAATTTGGGAACTCTTTGGATAATGAAACACAACTTTGCCTAAGCTGAATGACATATAGCATGTCTTCTAGATTTATTGGACCCTGGCATCCTTTTGTCACAAAACATTTTCCAGGATTTGTTTCCTAAATTATTCCTGATTTTGAATGATATCTTTTCTATTTCTTAATTAATACTGCATTTAAGATGAACATCTATGGAAGCTGGAAGCATATGGTATTAGATAATTGATCTTCTTAAAGTTACCAGCAACTTGAATTTCTGTCAATTTCTGCTAGTCAATAAAAGTATTTTTCTTGAAATAATCTGATTAGCATTCAGAAATCAAAGATTAAAAGTAAAGTCTGTTGTACTAATGCTGAACAACAATTTAGTTTTCTAAACAGGTCAGATGGTGTCCTGCTTTACTTTTCATATATGTATTCATGTTTAGCAAATTCAGAATACTGATAAAAATTGAATTTTCTTTAAACCTCACTATACTCAAACTCCCTGGTTTGAAATTTAAGTATCAATATTCAAATATTCTATAGTATATTTTACTGATTCAGTAAAACCATAATCAACTGTATCCTAACTGGCATTCTTAAATCCAGAATATGTTTTTCTAACTTATTTTGCCTTAAAGGATAGCACAGAAAAGAAGAAGTAACTAAATCCCAATCTTCTCATTGGCATTAAGATTTTGTTGGGTATTAAAAATCCCAGTAAATACACATTCAAGCTAAATTGTATACATTTTTACTATGTGTATAATCCTATACAATGATGTTCAGAGGAAAGTGTCAGAGGACTTATATTTATGCTCACATATCAACATTCAATCATATAGTTACTAAAACAAGAAGCTAACACAGATATTCTAGACAAATTTAATAAGCTAACAAATAAAAATACTTAAAAACAGAAAATATTTAAGATTTGTTTTTAATAATGATAATTAAAAAATAAGTTCATCCCCTGAAAATGGAACTATATTTTCTATATATGTTCATTTAAATTTACATCAAATTCCCCGGTCTTATAAATCATCAATTCACCATAAAGTATTAGGTACCAACAAAGTAATCATACATTTTATTCTCAAATGAGAAGACTGAATGCATTAAGTAACCACTACTAAAAGTAATCTTAAGATGTTATTGCTATATTTTACCCCATTAAAAATTTTTTCCTAAAGAAACAACTTTGAAATAACTTATCTACAAGAGGACAGTTGTAGTATTTGTGAGTTTATGAATTTGATATAATTTGTCACATGTATGTATTTTGCAATCTCAACTTTTTCTTCATTGTGTGATTTTCATCCTTAAAAGTTTCATAATGTTGTTATATACACCTCTATTGTTTTTAATAGGTAAAAAAAAGAACACTTCCATAATACGTTGACACTGTCAGCCTAAGGCAATACAAAAAATAGCTTTCGGGAACAGACCAATTTGGTATTTAGATATGTTAGTAACCTCTAGATATTCAGGGCTTAAATAAATCAATTTTTCACCAACAGTACATTACTGTGGAGAAACAAATTAAAGACTCTGAAACAGTTACGTTATATAAATTCATGATTTTAAAGAAAAATTTAACTTACTTGATCATGGAGATTAAAATGTCACTTTAAAAAATATAATGAAATTGACAAGGAAAAAAAAAGACAATTATCACACTTCCCTGATCAATAAGGAAAGTGAATCCATCAGATAAGAAAAAGTTGAGATCAGCTCTGAGGGGATGTAGTCCTTGGCTGCTTGAGGTAAGTAAGGAAAATGGCATCTGCAGTGTTGGTCTTACCGGTCAGGTCAAGACTTTCCATTGTGATGTCAATGGAACATCAGAACTCCCAGCTTCCGTGATGCAGCAGGATTCTGTGAAAGAGCCATAGAAAACTGTTAAAATGGTGAGCCATGAATGCCTTTCAAACAAAGCTAACATGTATTGCCCTTTATCAAAATAATCCCCCCAAAATAAATTAAGGGCCAAACCATCAAAACCAATTTATTTAAAATCTCTATGTTAACACTATTTAGGAAAAGCAGACTAAAGTATTTTTTTCAACTTTAACAACAACAACAAAAAAGTCATTAAAATTACTCAAGGGGAATTCTCAGATAAAAGTTACAGAGACAAAGAATTATAGATAATCACTTCTCAGCTTTTTGGCTAAAATCAAGTATAGAATTACAGTTGAATCCCCTGGAAAAACATGATGTTATACTGGCATCCTGACTAGTTCTTTTAAATTATTTTAAATGACTGGCCCAACCCAGATAGACTATGGTTTGGATATTAATATCTTATAATTTATCTTTTATATGTTTTAAAGATCAAGAGCGGAGCAAGATAATGAATGAATGGGGAGATACACACAAATAGAGACAAGCTGGTAATAAAAAATTACATTCTACCTACAAGTGACGTAGCAAAAGGGTGTCCAACAAATTAAACATTTTACATTATACTGCAAATATACCTAAATTTATCATTTTTAAGAATTAAGTTCAGTTTCTATGTGAGACATTCACTTAGTTTCTAGGGTGCTTCAATTATACTAAATTCACAGTGAACTAAGACAATTTACTGCCCCCTGCAGATTACAACAATATCTTTATGATCAGTACATTGTAACACACTAGAAATCAGGCATCACTTATCCTCTTACAGCTTTATCAAAACTGTTAACTCATTTTATGGCTTGGCTAAAGTTTTTTCCTAATTAGTCACTTTGCTATGAAAAAAACTGGCTCATATACATTAAATGTAAAAAATGTGTAATGATTGTCTTCCGGTCAAGATGGCCATGTAGGTGAATGCAGTACTTGCATTCTCCCACAACCACATAAAAATTACAAATACACTACAGAACAACCACCTAAAATCTAGTTGAATATAAGTCCTACAACTAAGGATATAAAGATGAAATCTCTTCCTGCTACTGAAACCCAGGGCTTGGGGTCTGGTGTGGCGCTGGGACCCCTTGCTACTCAGCGGGGGACCTCAGCTGCTGAGAAATCCTCGGAATTTTTATTCTTCACCTCCAAGCCTTGATGTGAAGTCCCCCATACATTCTAGCTGTAAAACCCAGCGATAATTGAGGTTGAGGGAGATGAAGGGCTGCTCTGAGTCTCAGGCATTCCTCTTAAAGGGCCCCCACGGAGACTAAGTTGGGCTCACTCCCTCTGAGCTCCACTGCTGGGGCAGCAGCTTGAAAGGCACCAGGGACATACCTGGAAGAGCTAAGTTGTCTGGCATCAGGGTGAGAGCTGTAGGGGTAGCTTTTTCCCAGACAGAAGTGCTGGCAGAGGCCATTGCTCCTTTTCTGAGGCAGGTGGGCACCATATCTCAGTCTCTATCAACCTAGCTATCAATGTTAACCCAACCCACGCTGTTTCCAGTAGATTTTCCATACTAATGACCTAACGTGTGAATACAACCCTGCAAAATAGTGATTTGAATGTCCCCTTTGACCAAAGCCAGGGCAGATTTTCACCTGAGCCAACTCACTCTTCTCTGTGTTCACTGGGTCCCACTTTGACTTCATCTCAACCCCTACTCTCACCGTCCACATAGGACCTTGAATTCCTGACTCCCCATGACTTAGTTCCCACTGTCTCCTTAAAAACCTGTTCCCTCTTCCTTCACAAAGCCTCTTATGTCCCACCCAGGCCGCTAACACTGATCTGGCACAGCCCAGGATTCCCTCTGAAAAACTTCATCATGGCAGGTCGGACAGCCACCTCTTAAATATCTATTATTTGCCTCTTACCACAAATAGGTTTTTCAGGTGCTCTTATCTTAAAGATCTGGCCTAAGCTACCATTGAAATATTCCAAAAGCAACTGGCTTTCTGGCACAGCTTATACAGTGCCCCTTAAGGTGCTATGTTTTGAAAAGCTAATTATACTAAAAAAGGTGAGGTGTTACCGTATTTGCCGGCGTATAAGACGACTGGGCGTAGAAGACGACCCCCTAACATTTCCACTCAAAATACAGAGTTTGTTATATACTCGCCGTATAAGACTACCCCCTCTTCCGCACACCTTCCACACACCAAATAAAAGGTAAAACAATATCAGATTTGATTTTAACATTTTAATTTATATTCAAATGCTTATGACATGCAGGAAAACTGTCACAAGGCTGTATGTAATCAAACATATACATAAAACAGTGCAAGTTTATTACCGGTAAACATACCGGTAATTCACTAAAGAAAACACACTCTATAGACTGGTACCGTAGATGCTTCTCAGGAACACAGGCAAGCAGCCCACAACCTAGAGGGACTGTCAATGATAGAAGAAAGAT
>NW_006288952.1:232542-246171 GCF_000327345.1 Myotis davidii | reverse complement strand
AAAATCGCATAACAGCCGAGCATACACCCAGCAGAGCTGCTGATGCCTGAACGGTATGTGGAATGAAGTGGGCGGGCATCGGGAGGCCACTATGGCACGGGGCAAGCACTATGGGCAGTCTATCTGAAGTGTACCTGGCGTATAAGACGACCCCCCACTTGGAGGCATATTTTCAGGGCCAAAAAATCGTCTTATACGCCGGCAAATACGGTACTTCTTACAATGAGGCAGACTTCCAATTAGAGCTAATGTCCAATACAACATTCAAAGTCACATCATGGCAAAATCCCCTTCTATGCCAACACTGTATGTTTTGCACCCTGATGTCACAACTACCTAGTCAGTGCAGAAGGGACTCCAAGGCAACCAGGTTGCCCACTTACATGGAATAATATTTAATCCCCATGAATGACTGCTTTTCTGATGTTTTCATCAATTCTCTGGGTAATAAATTAAGCTTTAACTAACTCATTTTCATACATAACCCTAATTCAATCAAGCTCAATAAAATTCATTCCAGACCGCAATTATTTGCTAAGGAACAATTACATTCAAATTAAAAAAAACATTGCTGGGCATGATACAAGGCACGGTAAAGATGCTTCTCCATTTATGGAACCAGAAACAACAACAAAAATGGCCACACTACTAGAAGAAAGGGAAATAAAAGGTTTTCCTCATCCTCCTGAAAATAGAGTACTCATGCTTTTCCACCTGAAGGAAACAAAGTGGAGCACCCGAGAAAGCAAATTTTAAAATTATTACTTTCAATTTAGGTTTATGCTTTGAAAGAGGCTGCATTTCTAATCTAAGAGTCAGCATGACCTCTGAGAGCCAAAACAAGGCCAAGTCACAAATAACAGTCTTAATATCCAATCTTTCACTAGCTGCCTCCATTTTCCCAACAATTAGATATTCCAATCTCCACTTTACAATGTAGGTTTTCATAAGCATAAAACTGCTTCTTCAGATGAACACAATTCTTATATGTTCCACAATTTACTGTTATATACTATATATTTACAAATAAAATTTTAACATATATTTGTAGTAAAAAAAAAAAATTCTCATTATTTAACTAAAGCCTTCCCTGTCCTGTGTGTATAGAAGGTCCTCACCCACCCCACTATACTCTATATTTCTTTAATCTCCTCAATTGTAGCATCAGGTGCATTATACAATAATATGGTACTGAAAATGCATACCAGTTGTTAATGCAATTCTGATTCACCACAGGGCAAGGAATGTTTTTCCTAGAAATAAGCGGATAGTCTGGCCTCCTGTCAAATCATTTTCTAAAATAAAATACCTTCATATAGATAAGGATAACTGCAAGGAGATATATATGCATATGCACACACATAGATAGCGTGTCCCCAAAAATGTATACACACACTTTGAATAGTTATAAAGGCAGTGTTTATTAAAATACATTTCATTTTCAAAATTGAGCTATCAACTGTTAAAGTATGTATACAATTTTGGGGACACCTGTATATACCCATATCCACATAGACATTATATAAATATACATATGTACATATGCTTTTTAACAAAAGCATTTATTTTTATTCATATTTGGTAAGACAGTGACAATAGAAAGCATGAATAAAGAAGACAACACTTGTTAAAATCACCCACCCCACCTTTCTTTATAGTTAAAGCTTAAATCATAGCTATTTCACAGGCATTTTTGGCCAGGCACCAATCTTTCACCAAAATTACAAGTCTTGGCTCTAGAGATGAAAATCTCTTAAAGAAAATGCAAATCTGAAGTACCTCTTTATTACCTTCTCACCTCCACTGTTGCATTTCCTCATGACCCAGAGTCTTTCTGTTAAGAAACCTTAAACAAAGCAATAAATAAAAGGCAAAACAAGTCTTAAGTGTTCCCTAGATATCCCACAGCACACCAAAGCAACTACTAAGTCGTTCCAGATTTGTCCATCTGTTTGGACTTTCCAGTAAAGCATTAGAAAGCACTAGCAAGCAGACAGAAAACTTGTTTGGCATGGTCTTACATTACTCAATAATGACCAAATGAAAAAGTATGCTTTCAAAACTACCTACCGTCTATCTGTAACCTGGCCTTGTTTGGCTCTCAGAGGCCATGCAAACAGATATAACTTTTTACAGTTTGAGAAATGTATTAAAGACCTACTATGTATTAACAATGCAAAAGGCATTATATGAGTAGCTGTTTTCTGGAATCTGATGATCTAGTTAGGTAATCGCATATATACATACATGTTACTTACTGGTAATAATAAACAGAAATATATAATGTCAAAATAGTAAGCAAAGAATTTTTTTAGAAGTTAGAATGCACAAGGGAATGTTTATGCAGG
Source organism: Myotis davidii (assembly GCF_000327345.1). Classification (NCBI taxonomy): domain Eukaryota; kingdom Metazoa; phylum Chordata; class Mammalia; order Chiroptera; family Vespertilionidae; genus Myotis; species Myotis davidii. The sequence continues at coordinate 243,823 of NW_006288952.1, read as the reverse complement.
AAATGAACAAAGCTAGACCCTGAAGCACTGATGGCAATGGGATGAGGAGAGAGGGGACAGAGGATGGTGTTACAGGCACAGGCACAGACAGGGTAAGTCAAGCTTCAATACTGGAAAGCATCTAAAAGGGGGAAAAGGCAGATCTGGTTGAAGCACAAAGTTCATATCAGAAAATGGAACATAAATTGTGGGTAAATGAAAAAGTAATGCAATTTTCTCTTTTTTCTTTCCATGGTCTCATAAATAGCAGAATACAGTTAGTAGCAAAGCATACTGACCTTGGACCCACTCCCACATCCACCATTTAATCCTACCCTCCAATTGTGAGGCAACTGCTGAGATTTTCTGAAAAATTGGGATAACAATCCCTACACCTCTAAAGGGTGACTCAAACTATTAGAAGGTATTTTAAATACAAAAGGCTTGGTATACAGTAAATGCTTAATAAATGTTAGTACTCTCACTAGAGTTAAAGCTAAGCAACAGAAAAGCATTTAATAATGTATCTCACACCTGTCAGAATGGCTATCATCAACAAATCAACAAATGACAAGTGCTGGTGAGGATGTGAAGAAAAAGGAACCCTCATGCACTGCTGGTGGGAATGCAGACTAGTGCAGCCACTGTGGAGAACAGTATGGAGTTTCCTCAAAAAACTAAAAATGGAACTCCCATTTGACCCAGTGATCCCACTTCTAGGAATATGTCCTAAGAAACTAGAAACAACTAGAAAGGATACATGCACCCATATGTTCATAGCAGCACAATTTACAATAGCTAAGATTTTGAAACAGGCTAGGTGCCCACAAGCAGATGAGTGGATTAGAAGACAGTAGTACATCTACACAATGGAATGCTATGCTGCTGTAAAAAGGAAGGAACTCCTACCATTTGCAACAGCATGGATGGACCTGGAGAGCATTATGCTAAGCGAAGTAGTCAGTTGGAGAAAGATAAATATCACATGATCTCACTCATTTGTGGAATATAATGAACAACATATAGTGATGAATGGACACATATGTAATACCTTAATCAATAAAAACTTTTTTAAAAAAGGTACATGGGGCCCTAACCAGGTCTGGCTCAGTGAATAGAGCATTGGCCTGTGGACTGAAGGGTCCCAGGTGCTACTCTGGCCACGGGCATGTACTTTGGTTGCGGGCACATCCCAGTAGGGGGTATGCAAGAGGCAGCTAATCGATGTTTCTCTCTCATCGATGTTTCTCTCTATAACCTCTCCCTTCCTCTCTCTGTAAGAAATCAATAAAAATATATTTTTTTAAAAAATAAAGGTACATTGGGAACACACTGAAGTTTGCCTTGAATATTCTCAAAATTTGGATAAGTGAATTGCTACTTTAAATGGTGTTTCACTCTTTTTTAGGTGGTTTTAACATGTTTAATTCTGACAGTCTGAGAAGCCATTTCTTACTCCTACTAATTTCAAGGTGCATTAGATAATTTGATAATATGGATACTTTACTATAATGCTTATTAGCCATAATAGTTGTTTCAGGGACCATGGTGCAACCATGAATTTCTGCAGTTTCCATAAGTAGAGGTAGGAAATGAGTAGGCATTAGTCCAGTCAGATGGCTTGGCAGGGAGGCTCTGAATGCCTCTTTTATACTCCTGTTAACTGTATAAATGTGCCTTTGACCTTCTCAGTCAGGGGAAATTGCACATTTAAGGCAGAAGGAGTTTCACTTCCAGGAAGAATATAAAAACATGCTTGCCAGCAGCTACATCAAAGAATACCCGACAAGAAACAGCCAGGTACTTTGGGAAGATTCATTAGTCCCATCAAGCCACTAAGCACTGAGTTGGAAAAGAAGGTTAGGATAATCCAGCCCTGTGGGATATCTCACCTATGGGTAACCTGGGTTAGCCCAAGTAAGCTCTGGCCTGCACACTTTAGGAATTAGCCTATTCCTTCAGGGACAGGTTCTGCAAATGAAACCCACTGGAGGAGTCTCAAGACCACCTTGTCCTCTGAGGTAAGAAAGGGTTCCTTTGGCTCCTTTCACATCAGGAAAAATTTACAATATACAGAAAATCTCTCTTATTTAAACAATTTAGTCCAAAGTCATTTGATAAAAAAAGGAAGTCAGACATTAGCAATTTATATAATTTTAACGGGAAAATATTCTATTTTAAGAAGTAAAAAAAATACCAGTCTTTCTCTTTTTCCCCTTTAGGTATGTTGCAGATACACTTAAATATTAACATAAATATAATTTAACTTTTTGTAATGTTTTTAAAAAACACTCGTATTAAAATTTATATTGTGTTACTTTTTAATAATTGTATTACCCAGGAAGGATTCCTGTCCTTTTATGTATGCCTAAAGTATTTCTAGCAAATATCTTAGCAGCAGAAATACTCTTGCTCCAAGTATGTTAACTGCAAAATCCTATATAATAAAGAGGTAAAGAGGTAATATGAAAATTAACCTTCACGCCCTCACAAGATGGCTGTCTATGACCAGGTCAGCAGGGGGATTAGTGAGGAATGACCAAACGAATGAACAGCAGGCTGTGTGGGGCAACCAGGCTGGCAGGGGGGTGAGTGAGGGACGACCAAACGACTGAACAGCAGGCTGCGTGGGGCGACCAGAATAGCGGGGGGCCATGAGGGGTGACAAGGCCTGCAATGCTGGCACACAAAGGCAGTGAGGGGCAATCAGGTCGGCAGTGGGGAGAAGTGAGGGGCAGGCAACCAGTCGGGCAGACTGGTGAGCGATTAGGAGCCAGTGGTCCAGGATTGTGAGAGGGATGTCCGACTGCCGGTCATCCCCCAAGGGGTCCCAGATTGAAGAGGGTGCAGGCTGGGCTGAGAAGACCATCCCTCCTCCCCGTGCTCAAATTTTGTGCACCAGGCCTCTAGCCTTATGTAATAAAAACCTATTATGCAAATTGACTGAACAGCAAAACAAGCAGCAGAACAAGTGGTCGTTATGACACACACTGACCATCAGGGGTAGACACTCAATGCAAGAGCTGCCCCAGCCCGCATGTCCCAACTGGAGGTAGCGGTGGGAGCCAGGGCGCGGGGCTGGCGAGTGGGTGGTGCCAGGTCAGCCAAGGCAGGTGCCATCAGGGGCCCCCTGATCACCCCACCGGTCGCCCTGCAGAGAGAGGCGACCAGCAGCGGTGGCAGGGGGCAGGGCCACCAAGCAGGCTGTACCAGGCCAGCCAAGGTGGTGCCAGCATGGGTCCCCCCTCCAATCGCCTCGCCGGTCATTCCACAGAGGAGGCAACCAGCAGCGGCGGCGGGGGACAGAGCCGGTGAGCAGGAGGCGCCAGGCCAGCCAAGGCAGGTGCCACCGGGGGCCCCCCCAATCACCCCACCGGTTGTCCCACTGATCGGCCCTGATCATTGGCCAGGCCTAGGGACTCTACCCGTGCATGAATTTTGTGCACCGGGCCTCTAGTATTCCTATATGAAGACACAAAGGAGTCTGCTCAAAAGTGATCCACAATACTAGAAGGTGTCAATATGCTCCCTTTGAAGTTATTTATTCACAACGAAGATATTCCTGGAACAAACAATACCATATAGTAATTAGCTATCTTAAATCAGAAAGATCCAATAAACTTTCCTTATGCCATACATGTGAATAGATCTATGTAAAAAAGATTAAAAGTTTCTCAATACAAGCAATACAAAGTTGTCTTCAAATTCACGTGGCAGTGAGGAGATTCAGTCAAGCTTTTTCCTAAATCCTCTTGCATATCTTTCAGCTACAAGCATGTTTTGCAACACAGCTGACGAATATTAAGGATGCATCTGTGGCTACAAGAGAAGGGCAGAATTTCTCTATATGCCCTGTAGGCTGCAACCAGATGTATGCCATAATCACTATTAAATAGATGGGACACATTAGACACTAAGTTGTACATTTGTCAAAAGAAAAGCAATGTATCCCATGACCCAAAGTTAATGATAGTGGCTACTGCCTTAAACACACTACCAATAAATAGTGTGAGTGGGTGGTGGGTGAAATAGATGGTGATAAGTTAGCCCTCTAGTGGCAAAATATTTACATATTAACATTTAAAGGAAAACATTAAATGAGTTCTCTTCCCTAATTTATTTGGTACAGGCTTAAATAGAAAAAAAATTTCATAATGCTGCCCAACATCATATGCACAATTAGTACTAACTTAGGGACTACTGTCTTTCATGATGTTTTGGTTTCTTAGTCTGTATATTAATAGTTGGTCCTAATATTCAGAAGTACCAGTAAGTATCATCCAAATACTGTTCAAGTAAACAGGCATAAAAGTTTTTTAATTTGTTTCCTTTTGGTTTTGGTTTGTTTCCTCCTCTTTAGCAATTAATTTGCATTACAGCTTCTTTTGTGAAGAGGGGGTGCTAAGGGACAAAGCTACTGAATAAGTGGGGAACTTAACTACTCAGATCACCCAAAGCACACAGCCTCAGCTCTGTAAACTCAGTACAAAGAAAGCATATCTTATCAGGGGGAAAAATGCTTAACTACCCTAGAAATTGCAAGCTTCCCTGGAGCTCAGATCAAAGTAAACATTTCACAATTATGAAGAAATCCAAACATATTTCTTCAAGTAGGAAGTAAAAATGCTGTTGTTTTTGAGGAGCACAGTAGTTTCCTATCTAGGATTTTTCTAGGCAAAAATGATTATTCTCTCAGGTACTGAGGCGTGTCATAAAAGCTTCTAATTTCTCATTTGTAAGTTCCCATTTTATACTAATACATACTAGAAAAACAAACCCTGAAGCTCAGTTTTCAAAGCAAAACAATATAAAATTACACATCTGGACCAAAGAAAGACCCTAAAATCAGTGACTGTCAACTATTTGATGCCATGTCTACTTTTGGTGTTGGTTCAGTTTCAAAATGGATCCTAAAGTTCTGTGAATTTTATTAATTATATCATAGTATTCGCTGCAAAACTACAGATTTTGTTTGGTTCAACTAAAACTTAATGGAAATAACACAATAAAACCTAAAACAAGAAGTGTTCTCATATAAAAATAGTACAGCTGGTTTTGCTCAGTGGATAGAGCATCAGTCTACAGACTGAAGGGCCATTTCCCAAAAACATTCAGCCTACAATAGTCCAAGGATAATAGTCCAGCCAAGGGCACATACCTGGGTTGCAGGATCGATCCCCAGTAGGGGGCGTGCAGGAGGCAGCCGATCAATGATTCTCTCACCATTGATGTTTCTATCTCTCTCCCTCTCCCTTCCTCTCTGAAATCAATAAAAATATACTTAAAAATATAATAAAAATATTTTTATTAAAAAAATAAAAATTGTACATATAGGACAGAGATTTAAAAAAAATTAATTTCTCTAACCTCCTTTTTCACTGGGGGGCTTCCAGTGACTAGTTTTATATTTTGATATCTGAGCTGGGAGATATTTTATTTATGAAGAAATTGACTAATATGCTTTATTTTTATTCAAGTATAAGAAAAAGGAGACAGCAGATACCTGTTAAATACACTTTATTTGCACATGCACACAAATTTTCATTTATACTAAGCAACTATTAAATTTAATAGCTTTATTAAGAAACATGGAGCCCTTTATATATCTTTCTTTTCTTTTTCTTTACTTTTTTTTTTAAATCCTTGTGTCGAGGGCTGACTTTCAATAGATCACAGCAAGGGAGATGCTCTGCTACATACGAACCTTTATATCTTTCTTTACTGTCAAAAATTGTTAGTGATCATTTATAACTTTAATTTTTTAAAATATGGAGCCCTCTAGTGGCAAAATATTTATATATCACTTTAAATAATCTAGTAATTGTCCTCTTCAAAATAATATTAAAATATCATTACCAGCCGAAACCGGTTTGGCTCAGTGGATAGAGCGTCGGCCTGCAGACTGAAAGGTCCCAGGTTCGATTCCGGTCAGGGGCATGTACCTGGGTTGCGGGCACATCCCCAGTGGGAGATGTGCAGGAGGCAGCTGATCGATGTCTCTCTCTCATCGATGTTTCTAACTCTCTATCTCTCTCCCTTCCTCTCTGTAAAAAATCAATAAAATATATTTTAAAAAAATAAATAAATAAATAAATAAAATAAAATATCATTACCAACAGTAATATATAGTCTACTTAGGAAGAAAATATTTGAAGCTATTAAACCTTAGAGAAAGGAGAGGAGGCTAAATGGTATTCAATAACACAAAAAATGTATCAGACTAGAAACACTACTCTTCCTCAATGATCATGTGCTAGGTGGTAATAAAATTAAATGAGTTCACTGTGGATCAAAATTGTTGCTTATAGAACTTATAAATATTCTTGCCTCAAACTTTAATTGCTACTACCACTTGATACTTAAATCTCTTTTCTAGAGATATACAAACCTTCCTCTCCATTTGGGAAACTATAAACTGATTTCTACTGACCAGAACCATTAATTAAAAATACAATGATCAAATAGGTACTGCATGGGGCTCCTACAGCTTCCAGAAGCTTCACTGGAATAATCTCCTTTAATTATTAGAGTAATAAGGTAAGGTGGTAGCCAGTCTCCAAGACAGCCCCCAATGATTTCCACCTCCTGGTAGTCCCCTCCCACACAGATTATGGATGGCCTGCGTAACCAATGGGATAATGCAGAAATAACAGAGAATTCTGAGGCTACGTCAAAAAATACATTGTGACTTTACCTTGATCTCTCTTGGACTGCTTGTTCTGATTTATGCCAGCTGCAAAATCATGAAAACACTCAATTGGTCCTACGGAAAGGTTCATGTGCCGAGAAACGCCATGAGCCCACCTGCCAGCCAGGCACAATCTTGCTAGGCATGTGAGTGAACCACCTTGAAGTTATCCTACAGTCCCAGTCAAGGCTTCACTTGAATACAGCCCAAGCCAACATCCTGACTGCAGCCAGAGTCACCCTAGTAAGCCACTCCCAAATCCTGACCCTCAGAAACTGTGAGATAATGCATGTTTACTTTTTTTCAGTTTCATGTCAATTTATTAGACTTCAATAGATAATACATGTTGGTACTATTACTGTCTCCATCTTACAGAAGAGCCTGTGAATATTTAAGACTAAATAGCTCTAGAAAGATATTTTCTTTTTTGTTTTGTTGAAGAACTTTACCTCTGCATTTCTGGCCATTTCCCAAAAACATTCAGCCTATAATAGTCCAAAGATAATCCAATCAACCATATAGAGCATTTTCCCCCAGCTTTGCTTGTTAAACAGATAAACGTCCCTAAACTTAAAAAAGAAATTTCCTTTAATTCTTGACAGGAAATGAAAGCATTATTGATTATATAATATGTAGTCTATTTTACCAATAGCCATGTCTCAACTTGTATTCCAAATCTGTAATATAATTTATGAGTAAGTGAAAATCCTCTTTTCTTGTAACTTGTCTTTGTAGCCCAAGAAGGCTGCTAACACAGCAAATAAAAACTTTGATTTAATTTAGCTAAATGCACAGATGTACATGGTGAATAAAAAGCACTTACTATATTCCAGAAGCAATTCTAAATGCTTTAGACTAACCATTTGATCTTCACAACAAATGGGAATAATAGGTTGCATTATCTCCATTTTACAGACACATAGAGGTAAGGAAAGGTTAAGTAGGGAACTTTCTCAAGGTCACATATAATTAATAACAGTCATGTCTGAACCCCAGCAGTCTGTTTTCTGAGCCTATGCTCTTAGCCAGGAGCCTATATGGGCTCTCCTAATCTCTACTTTATCTTTTTCATAAAATACTATGCATAGTAGAAAGTCCGTGTGCTTTGGAATTAGAATATTTGAGCTATGAAACCCCTTATATGTGCATAATTTAATAATCCTCAAACTGTTTTTCTCACTGTAAAATGGGGTTGTATTTTTTATGAATATTAAATAAAAACTTGGTTAAAAAACACCCTGCACAGTGCTCTACACACATGATTATTTATTTGTTTTTTACCTTGTTTCCATAGGCAGGTTTTTATCAAAGCCAATGAAACTTAACCTTTATGGTCTTTTACTTTCACAGCCTCATCCAAGACACTGTACCTAATTTTGTATTCATAACTTGTAATCTTTTTCTTTAAGAGGGCTTCCAAATTATATGACCTTCAGACTCACAAAACCAGGGGTCTACTTCTGTTCTTCCCATTAATTATTTCAACACTAAAGCAAGCCCAATGGGCTCCCATATGGGTAAGAGAGAATAAATATATTCCATCTTATCTGTCCCACTAAATGCAGCTATAAAACCTGGGCAGAATGCATGCTGCAGCTATTTCAGAAACAGGAAAATAGAAGAATAACAACAAATTTTGAAGTACCACTTTCTCCACTCTTTCATGTGCTGGGCCTCAAGCATTTCTGTGGTAGCAGAGGGAGGAGGCAAAAATAGAAGCCCACAGAAGCAAAAACCCTAAGAAGGGAACCTTCATTTCTGATTGGAGGAACATTGGTTCCAAGGGGGTGGGGCAACACCCTGTTGCTTTGCTTTTATTCTCTCTTTATCTTCCCACTGCATATTCACAGACATGCGAACTACATAGCACAGCATAACTAACGCCCCAGCTTCCCAACCAGGGAACCAAAATAAAAGTGGGAGATGGCAAAGGAGTTTTTATGAACTCATGGTCTCACACCAAGCTACACATGCATAGATCAATCCTAAACATCAGATATAGACACTGAGAACTATAAAGCACTGCTCAATTCCCAGTTTGGCCACTGGGTGGCAAAGATGTGGGAAAATGCCAAACAACTGAAAAGTCTGAAAACTGAACTGATATAGGAAACACAAATCACAGAGGGCTGGTTGAAACCTGAATCCTGAATTTAATTGAATAAAATAATCAAAATGCCCAGTATAAAATCCAAAATTAATCAGCATATAAAAATACCAGTAGAAGACAATCTCAACTTGCATAGAAAAAAAAAAAAAGAACAGATATCAACTCTAAAATGATGCAGATATTAGTATTATCTGACAAAGATTTTAGAGAAGTTTTATAAAAATGTTCCAACAAGTAATGCAAATACTCTAGACAAGAAAGGAAGATAGAAAGGACTTGAAGGCTGTTCTGGAAAATGGTTTAGACATTTCTTATATTAACATGCACTTAACTATATAACCATGCAATCTCACTCATAGGTATTAACCTGGGAAAATAAAAATATGCTCACAGAAAAATCTGTATATAGTGACTTTATATATAATTGCCATAAATTTAAAAGAACCCAACAGCTAAATAGATAAACAACTGTAATATCTGCTATATGGAATAATATATTATAATATATATAATGTTATAGACACACAGACATGATATAGATATAGATATAGATAGGTATAGATAGGTTCAGATATAGATAGATATAGACAGATATAGATATATACTACTCAGCAGAAAAAAAGAATGCATTATTGATATAAGCAGCCACTTGGATGAATCTCGGGCATTGTAGGAAGTGAAACAAGTTAGTCTCAAAAGATTACAAATCATATGATTACATTTATACTATATGCTCCAAAAGATAAAACTACAAATAGACAGCATAATGAAATTTTGGGGAGTGAAGGAGCTAAATTTTAACTGTACACAAAACCTATTCATGTTTTAAAATTCATAGAACTATACGCAAAAAGCCAATTTTATTGCCAGTTAACCTAAAAAGTAAAAAAAATTTTAAAGCCCAAGTTTTTTAAATAAAGACAAAAATAAATTGTGTAGGATTTATGAAAAAAATTTCTAAGAGATGATTTGTATCAATTTGCTGATTTAAAGGGCATTTAACCCTATGCACTAAAGGCCAGTAGAATCAAATAAACAGCATAAGAACTTAAAATTACTTACAAAGGTGTAATCCTACCCAATATGCTTCCTGTTCTACTGTATATACAAAACGAAGACCAAAATAGCATATGGAAAGAAAATCAAAGAACAACGTGTCACTGTCAATCACCAAGCCGCAAATCGGGTCTTCAAGCTAAAAGATAACTAAATTTCCTGAAATAAGAATCTCTACCTTTGGAAGAGCCATTCCAATATTAATGATTCCACCTGGAAATTCCAAACTATACTCTACATAATATCATCTAGGCAGTATTTTTATATTCTCTACCACATTAAAAAATACATAAGGGAATTCCACTTCCAGAAAGATGGTACAGACATACTGGTCCCTAATGGTCTCACTGAATATTTGACGGTCTGATCGATGCTTCTCTGTCTCTGGATAGAGGGAAGGTAGGGGAGGATGGGGGTAAGGGGGAAAGATCAACCAAAGGACTTGTATGCATACATATAAGCCAAACCAATGGACACAGACAACAGGGAGATGAGGGTATGACCGGGGGGGGGGGGCAATGGGGGATAAGGACACATATGTAATACCTTAATCAATAAAAAAACAACACTGAATATTATATATAAAACAATCATAAGAGTGTGAACATTACAAATAAAATCGACTAGCTAAGGTCTTTAGGATGTAAGGAAGAACAATACCGTGGTAAGTTCCCTGGGTTCCCTTTTTTTAAAAATATTTTTAATCCTCACCCGAAGGATTAATCTTTTCTTTTCTTTTTTTAAAAATCATCACCCGAGGATATTTTTCCATTGGTTTTTAGAGAGAATGGAAGGGAGGGAGGAGGGGGAGAGAGAGAGAGAAACAACAATGTGAGAGAAACACCAATGTATCGGTTGCCTCTTGTATGCCCAACCAGGAATTGAACCTGAAACCTAGATATGTGTGCTGACTGGGAATCAAACCCACAACGTTTTTGGTGCACAGGACGACGCTGCAATCAACTGAGCCACAGGGCTTGGGTTTACTTTTTGCACTACATATTGTATACTTGGAACTGAAGAAGCCAGCAATCCAGATATGCCAATAGGGCACAAACAACTACCGTATTTGCCGGCGTATAAGACGACTGGGCGTATAAGACGACCCCCTAACATTTCCACTCAAAATACAGAGTTTGTTATATACTCGCCGTATAAGACTACCCCCTCTTCCGCACACCTTCCACACACCAAATAAAAGGTAAAACAATATCAGATTTGATTTTAACATTTTAATTTATATTCAAATGCTTATGACATGCAGGAAAACTGTCACAAGGCTGTATGTAATCAAACATATACATAAAACAGTGCAAGTTTATTACCGGTAAACATACCGGTAATTCACTAAAGAAAACACACTCTATAGACTGGTACCGTAGATGCTTCTCAGGAACACAGGCAAGCAGCCCACAACCTAGAGGGACTGTCAATGATAGAAGAAAGAT
>NW_006288952.1:226914-232283 GCF_000327345.1 Myotis davidii | reverse complement strand
ACCCAGCAGCGCTGCTGATGCCTGAACGGTATGTGGAATGAAGTGGGCGGGCATCGGGAGGCCACTATGGCACGGGGCAAGCACTATGGGCAGTCTATCTGAAGTGTACCCGGCGTATAAGACGACCCCCCACTTGGAGGCATATTTTTCAGGGCCAAAAAAATCGTCTTATACGCCGGCAAATACGGTAAGTCCCAACAAAACCCAGCTCTCTCTAGCCAAAAGATCAGAAAAGAGGCAGCCTAGCAAGACAGAAAACTTTTAGACAACAATTGCTCTACAGGAGCCAAACATGACAGAGAAATACGTGACCCTACACCTGCTAAGGCCAAGTGTAGAACCTAAACTACCACCCTCACCAATCTGTGAAGATGACCCACAACCCCTCAATGAGGCAGTATCAGAGGACAAGTAGGGAGCTGGGATTCTTATCTAATCAGGTGGCAAAAAGTACCCCCTCCCCACATCCAATACAGAAAATCAGTGGAAATCAAAGGTAGACATAAAACTTCATCCCCTACCTAGCAGTAATGTTTTCCTCCCTCTCCCTGTTTGGGCAGTGTCAGCAGAGGAGGAGTTAAGTATCAAGACTTGACCACTGCCCATCAGTAATGAGGCCACCCTCTCACTCCCTTGGTGTCAGTGGAGGCCATGTAGAGCAATAATGAAACACGCCAATCACTTCCAGCTAGGGTGGTGTCCCCACAGGCCCACTGGGTGGTGGGAGACTCTCTGTCTGAAAGTAACAAGGAGCACCTTTTTCCCTTGGGTGTGAATGGACCCCACCTGGGGGGAACTTAGCCAAAAAATAGAAGATAAAAAAAGAACCAAATAGAAGAAAATTTCGGAACTGAAAACACAGTAACCAAAATAAACAAGTTCAACAGAATAATGGAAGAGACAGAGGAAAGAACCATTGAACTAGGAAATAAAGCAATAGAAATTAACCAATCAAAACAAAATAAAATCTGGACAAAAATCTAAACAGAGCCTCAGGAATCTATGGAATAAGAACAAAAGATCTAAAATCTATGTCACTGAAATCCAGGAAGAAAGGAGAAAAGAGGGCAAGGTTAAAAAAGTACTCAAACAAACAATGGCTAAAAACTTCCCAAATTGGGCAAGAGACGTATACCAAGATACATCATAGTCAAATTCCTGAAAATAAATTATCTCACCCCAAATACCATTCTAATCTTGAATGCAGCAAGAAAGAAGAAACCTTACTACATGGAGAAAAACAATACAAATGTCAGTAGATTTCTAATCCGAAATAATAAAGATCAGTCTGACCAGTGTGGTTCAGTTGGTTGAAAGTCATCTGATGGACCAAAACCCTCACATGCCCAGGTTAAGGGTTTGATTACCAGGCTGTTGAGGTGCACACAGGAGGCAGCCGATCAATGTTTCTCTCTAGCACTGATGCATTCACTCTCACTCTCCCTTCCTCTCTCTCTAAAATCAATAAAAACATATTTCTTTAAAAAAGAAGTTATAAAGATCGGAAGGCAGTGGCACATTTTTTAAATTAAAAGTGAAAAAAACTTGTTAACCTAGAATCCTATACCCATTGAAAATATACTTCAAGAAAGAAGAGGAAATAAAGATTAGGGTAAACTCAGAATTTTCACCAGCAGACCTAACTTAAAAGAGTGGCTAAAGAAGCTCAGTAAACAAACTAACAAAAGGGGGAAAGGGGGAGAGATAAAATAAGGGAACTTGGAATATCAGGAATAAAAAAACAAGTACATGATAAACAATAATATGAGTAAATACAGTAGGTTTTCTTCTCTTGCATTTTCTAAATTATGCTTGATTATTGAAAGTGTCTGATGGTAGTTCTACGTGTATGTAGACAAAGTATTTAAGACAATCATATTATAAATGGAGGAAGTAAAGACATAAGTAAAGAGGTAAATGCACTAGTTAAAAAGAGTGCCAGTGGATTAAAAAACATGACCTAATTATGCTGTCTATAAGAAACTCACTTCAAATATAATATAGGTTGATTGAAAATTTTAAAAATGAAAATGGTATACATAGAAACATTAATCAAAATAAACCAAGAACACTATACTAATCAGAAAAAGTAGACTTCAGAGCAAAAAACCTCACCAGACACAGAGCTATCAAATATGTAAAGTAAAAACTTACAGAACTGAAATGAGTCATAGACAAGTCCATACTTAGTGTGGAAGTCATAAACAACCCTCTCTCAGCAACTGATTGAATTATTAGAGGGAAAATCTCAAAGGATATACAAGAATTCAACAACATCAAACAACAGGATCTAATACACATTCTTTCATTAGTGCCCCAAGAATACATACCAAGTAAAACTATACACTAGACCAGTGATGGCGAACCTTTTGAGCTCGGCATGTCAGCATTTTGAAAAACTCTAACTTAACTCTGGTGCCGTGCGGCATATAGAAATTTTTTTATATTCGCAACCATAGTAAAACAAAGACTTATATTTTTGATATTTATTTTATATATTTAAATGCCATTTAACAAAGAAAAATCAACCAAAAAAATGAGTTCGTGTGTCACCTCTGACACGCGTGTCATAGGTTCGCCACCACTGTACTAGACTATAAAGCAACTTACTTCATCAACAAGTTTTATAGAATGTGCCCTCTGATCACAATGGAATCAAATTGAAAATATTAACAAAAAGATAACAGGAAAACTTCCTAATGTGGAAACTACACAGTATACTTGTAAGTAATCCATGGATAAGAAGTCTTAAGGGAAATTTTTAAAAAATATATTAATTGAATGAAAATAAAAGTATAGCATATCAAAATTTCTGGGACATGGCAAAAGCAGTGCTTAGTAGGGAATGTGTAGCACTAACTACTTTCCTTTGAAAGAGGAAAACATTACAAATCAATAATTTTAAACGCCCAACTCAAAAACCTGGAAAAAAGATAAAAATAAACCCAAATAAGCAGAAATTAAGAAAATAACAAAAAGCAGAAATCAAAGAAATAGAACACAAAAAAATTATTTTGGCAATAGCAAAAGCAAAGACAATACCAAAAAGAAAAGTTACACACCAATATCCCTCATTAGTACAGATGCAAGAATCCCTAACAAAATACTAGTGAACAGATTTCAACAATACGTAAAGCAAATTATACAACATAACCTGGGATTTATTTCTGGAATGCAAGTATGGTTTAATATTCAAAAACCAATGAATATAATCCATCACATTAACATGTAAGAGAAGAAAAAATCATATGCACATAGCATGGATTAAGAAAAAGTATTTTTAAAAACTTCTAAAATGAGTATGAGAGTATATACGGTAAAAAAAAATACAACAATCAACTATATTTTTATATATGAGCAATGAACATATGGACACTAAAATTAAAATATTTTTATATACTAGAATTAAATATGTAGACACCAAAATTAAAAACACAATATCATTGCCTTGGCCAGGTGGCTCATTTGGTTATATTTGATCACCAGTGAGGGTGTGTACAGGAGGCAATCAATCTCACATCGATGTTTTTCTCTCTCTCCTCCCCTCTCTAAAAATCAATGAAAACATATCCTTGGATGAGGATAAAAAAATACAATATCATTTACAATAGTTTTAAAAATGAAACAGTTCATTGTAAATCTAATAAAACGAGTCCAACACATGTATGCTGAAAACTACAAAATGCTGATGAAAAATATTTTAAGTCCTAAATGAATGAAAAGACATACTATACTGTGTTCAAGATATAGAAGACTAAATATAAAAAAAATTGTCAATTTTTCCCAAATTGATATACAGATTTTATACAATTCTTTTAAAAATCCCAGCAAGACTTTTATAGATACAGAAGGTAGAGACAAGATTATTCTAGATTTCATATGGAAAGGTAAAGGAACTAGAATGGCTCACATAGTTTTGGAAAAGAAGAAGAATGAAGGGTGAGAAATCAATCTACCTGATTTCAAGACTTACTATATAGCTATAGTAAGAATGTATTATATTGGTGGAGGAGCAGACACATAGATCAATGAAACAGAGAATAGAGAACCTAGAAATAGATAAATTTAAATATGCCCATCTAATTTTTGACCAAGGCACAAAAGCAAGTCAATGGATGAATAATAGCCATTTTAAACTAATTTTGCTGCGCTAGCCAGTTTGGGCCAGTGGATAGAGCATTGATCTGCGGACTGAAGGGTGCCAGGTTTGATTCTGGTCAAGGGCATATGCCTAGGTTGTGGGCTTGCTTCCCGGCAGGGGTCGTGCAAAGGTAGCTGATCGATGATTCTCTCTCATCATTGATGTTTCTCTCTCTCTCTCCCTCTCCCTTCCTCTCTGAAATCAATAAAAATGCATTAAAAAAAATAATGGTGCTGAAGAAACAGGACATCCATATGCAAAGTAAGACTCACATCATATATAAAAGTTGACCTAAGGCTCACATCATATATAAAAATTAACTCACAATGAATAATGGACTAGGTGTAAAACACAAAAACTATACAACTTTTAGGGGGAAAAAATGTACAAGAAACTCTTTAGAATTGGGGCCAGGTTTAAAATGCTTGGACTTGGATTTGACACCAAAAGTCCAACCCATTAAAAGAATGATAAAATGAAATCCATCAAAATTTAAAACTTTTGCTCACCTAAAAACCCCATAAAGAAGATAAAAAGATAATCTACAGACTGGAAGAAAGTACATGTCAAATACATATCTGACAAAGGATTAGTATCTAGAATATATGTATAAAAATTTTCAAAATGCAAAAGTAACAATTGAACATGCAATTATCATTATGGTGCTATAATTGCACTCCTGGGCATTTCTCCAGTGGAAATGAAAACTAATTCACACAAAAATAGGTGCATGAATGTTCAGAGCAGCTTTATTCATAATAGCCCCAAACTGGAGACAACTGAGATGAATTTCAACATGTGGTTACATCATAGAATACTATTCAGAAGAAAAAACTATTGATACAATAAGTTACATGAATTTCTAGAGAATTATGCTGAGTGAAAAAAATAACACTCTTGAAATGACAAAATTATAAAAATGGAGGACAGATTAGTGGCTGCAAGGAGTTATAAAGTGGGTAGGGACAAGAGGGAAGTGGCTGTGGCTATATAAAGGCCACATGCCCTGGCTGGTGTTGCTCGGTGGTTAGAGTGTCTGCCCAAGCACCAAAGGGTCACAGGTTGGATTCCTGGTCAAGGGTACATACATGGGTTGCAGGTTTGATCCTTGGCCCTGATGGGGCCATGTGTAGTAGGCAACAAATTGATGTCTCTCTCTCACACTGAGACTTCTCTCTCTTTTTCTCTGTCTCTCTGTCTCTGTTTCTACCTTCCTCCCTTTCCATCT
>NW_006288952.1:189861-226895 GCF_000327345.1 Myotis davidii | reverse complement strand
CCTTTAACAAAAAATAAATCTAGCCCTAGCCGGTTTGGCTCAGTGGATAGAGTGTCGGCCTACAAACCAAATTGTCCCAGGTTCGATTCCGGTCAAGGGCATGTACCTGGGTTGCAGGCACATCCCCAGTAGGAGATGTGCAGGAGGCAGCTGATCGATGTCTCTCTCTCATCGATGTTTCTAACTCTCTATCTCTCTCCCTTCCTCTCTGTAAAAAATCAATAAAATATATTTTTTTAAAAAATCAATGGAAAAATTTCCTCAGGTGAGGCTTACATAAAAAACAAACAAATAAAACAAATAAACAAAATGCAGGTGAGCACTGTGTGCTTCTTCATGTTCTCAATTCTTGGGTGGAAAGTGTCTCCTTTGCAGGGCCTTGGGTTAAGGTTACCAAGTCCGCTTTTACTTTCACTGTACACTCCTCCTTAGCTGATATCATTCATTCTGGAAGCTTCAATTACCATATGCCGATGATTGCCAAGTTTATATTTCAGCCAATTCCTCTCTTCTGAAGTCCACATATATTTTACTCATAAATGAAAATATAATCTCGGTATCTTATAGGTACTTCAAGCTCAACATGTGTACATTTAAACACATCATCTCCCTACAGCCTCCAGTTCTGCTTCTCTTGTGGCTTTCCCTGTTTGGGTGGTTGTCACAATACCATCGAATGGACCAGATGCTAAACCTAGTGTGCGGTTTCCCCCTGTCTTACTCTTACACATCCAGTCAATCATAAAACATCATTAATTAAAGTTCCTAAATCCCCACCACCACCATCTGGTCTAAATTACCACTATAACAATCTCTTGAATGATTTCTGCATCCCCCATTTATGCTTCCCTCCAAAGTATCCCTCCTGTAACAATCAGACTGATCTTTACAAAATGCAAATCCAAACACCACACTCCCTTGTTACCCGCTAGGCTTGCCATAATCTCATCAAAGCACACAAAAGTCCACATCATACCACCCTTTTTGTTTTCTGAATTCCAGTAATAATAGATTCTTCTAGTTTCTCTTAGATATCCTGCTCTTTCTCACCTCAGGTCCTTTGCACTTCCTCCTACCACTCCCAGCCCAATCTACTTATAAATCTACTTGTAAGATCTTTTCTTAGCCACCCCTTTCTCCAAGATGAGTTTTCCTGAGCCCCCAAATTAGAATAAGTCCCTTATATAAGAATAAGAATACCTACACAACTTCAAATAAATCTAATTAAAATGTTTTAATAAAAATAATTAAATAAGCCCTAACCAGTTTGGCTCAGTGGATAGAGTGTTTGGTTCGATTCCAGTCAAGGGCATGTGCAGGCACATCCCCAGTGGGGAGTGTGCAGGAGGCAGCTGGTCGATGTTTCTCTCTCATCGATGTTTCTAACTCTCTATCTCTCTCCCTTCCTCTCTGTAAAAAATCAATAAAGTATATTAAAAAATAATAATAATAAATAATTCTAAGATTTATGCAAAGATAATAACTAAAGGTATAGTCAATATATTATATCTCAATATAAAGATATAGTCAATATATTATATCTCGATATACATATTTGCTTGGCGCTTTATTTATCTTAACTTACGCCTACTTGCTACAACCCCTGACATCCATTTTCTCGGGAGCTTTCTATATGCAGAGAAGAATAATAGTAATTCTCCTAGTAAGAGGCTTTGTCATTCATAATCAAACTATGACTGTGATCTCAGATTTCCAGCCTCCAGAGCTGTAGACATAAATGTTTGTTGCTTATAAGCCACCCAGTCTATATTTTGTCACAACACCCTGCACTAACTAAAGCAGAAAACTGGTACTGAAAGTGTGGTGCTGCTATAACAAATACCTAAAAATGAGAGGCAGCTTTGGAACTGGGTAATGGGTAGAGGAAGGAAGATTTTTGGACTGCACTGTGGAAAAAGCCCATATTACCATGACCAGCCAATTAAAAGCAATTCTGGTGAAGGCTCAGAAGAGAACAGAAGTAGAAAAAGCCTGTCTTCCTAGAGAAAACCTACGTGGTCATGAACAGAATGTTCATGGAAATATGAAAAGTAGAGGCCATTCTGATGAGCTCTTGGAAATGAGGAACATGTTATTGGAAACTGAAGGAAAGGCCATCCATGTTATAAAGTAGCAAAGAACGTGGCTGAACTGTTCATGTCCTAGTATTTTGTGGAAGATAGAATGTGTGAGTAAGGAAAGTTTGAGTGATGAAATTGGATGCGTGGCTAACCTTTTTCTAAGCAAAGTGTTGAAGGTACAGATTGGCTCCTCCTGAATGCTTATAGAAAACTGAAAGCAAGAATGATTTAAAGATGGAATTTTTAATCAAAAGGGAAGCAGAAATTTAAAAAATTAGAAAATTCTCAACTTATCAATATTATAACAGTGTCCTAGAAGAGAACACTAAGGGTATGACCAAGAGACCTTTGGATAAAAAGTTTAGTATGGGTGTGAACCAGGATTTATTCAGCCACCCCAGCAGAAAAGCAGCCAATCTGAACTGAAGGGGAAGGAGACAAGAATGAATGAAGGTTGGTTGTCAGGCTTCTTAGAACTTACAGGATGGAATCATAGAGATATTCTACTGGGAATGTGTGATATTCCTCAAGACAAGGGAAAAAGGACTCCAAAGGCAGTTTAGAGATCATCAGGGCTTCCTCCTCGATTTCAAAAGGGGCTAGGGCATCCCCAGGGTTTCAACAGACCAGAAGGCCTCCCATCCAAAACAATGGGAACCAATGGGAGACTGGCTACTTCTATTTAAATTTCAAAGGTTGGAGCTGCCTACAGGGGCAGAAGGAAAGCTGAGGACATGGTGAAGAAGAGGCCACCACAGAGACCCCAACAAGGGCAACACCCAATAGAGCTGAAGGAGAAAGGCTAAAGCTGCCAGGTAACCCCAAACCAATAGAACTACAGGAATACCATTCCAGCTTGGAACAATTGCTGTATGGGCTACACCCAGAAAAGCGATAGGGGCCGGGTTGTCCTGAGTGTATCCAGAAGGTAGGACTTGCTCCAGTGGGCTTGGTGAACAGACCATTGAGTAAAGATTATTCTCTAACCTTAAGATTGTATGTATTTGCCCTACTGAGCTTTTACTTGCTTGGGGTCTATCATACCCCTTTCTTTCCTATTTCTCCCTTTTTTTAATGTGTTTAATTATATGCTCATCCCATCATTATATTTGGAAGTATATAAGTTGTTTGTTGTCACAGGTTCAAGTTGAAGAGGAACTTGTCTCAGGATGAATCATACCATTAGTCTCACCATGTCTAATGTAGGTAACATTTAGATGAGACTTTAGACTTTGGAGTCAATGCTAGAACTAGTCAAGACTTTTAAGTAGCTGGGATGGAATGAATGTATTTTGCATACAAGGAGGACATGAATTTGGGGGTCTCAAGGGTAGAATATTATGGTCTGAATGTTTGTGTTTCCCCACAAAATTCATGTGTTGAAATATTAATGTACAATTTGATGGTATGAGGTGGAGCACTTGAGAGGCACTTAGGTCATGAAGGTAAAGCCCTCATGAGTGGGATTAGTATTTTTATTTTTTTAAGGCCACCACTTAAAAGTCTTTTTTTTTAAATTAAAATATTTTTCAATTACAGTTTACATTCCATATTATTTTGTATTAGATTCAGGTATACAGCATAGGGAGTAAGTGTTTTTATAAAAGAGAGCTCCCTTAACCCTTTGCTCATATGAGGATACAAGAAATCTGTGACCCAGAAGAGAACCTCACCTAACCATGCTGGCACCCTCATCTCAGAATTCCAGCCTCCATAACTATGAGAAATAGATGTTTGTTGTTATAAGCCATCCAGTCTGTGGCATTTTGTTATAGCAGCCTAAACAGACTGAGACAGACTGTTATTAATTATGAATACTTATAGCAATTAGTATTTTCTTGCAATTCTTTATCTTTTATATGCTTTAAGGACAACCTCATAAATATTCAAACTTTTCTGGAGGTTAAGTTCACTGTGTAAAAAACACATGTTTTAAAAATAAATACCAAAATTAACCCCAAAGCTTGGTTATCCAGCATTCTTTCTAAAGTTTGATGAGCTCCACCCAGTTTCTTAATAATAATAAAAACAATTACAAAAAGAAAAACACATAGGAAAATAACTGCTGGGATATGCCATGTATAAAGTAATTTAGCTGAAGTTTTAGAAGATATGTCTATAAGCACTCCCTGAATAGTAATTTAGAGAGGTTAGGTTTTGAAGTCTTTACATTTTAATAGTCTACAACAAGAAGTATTTGCAATGAATCTGTATTTCCCAACTCATGTGTTTTTTTCTGACATCCCATTTTTTATTTCAAATTAAATACGGATACATGTACTGAGTACTACTCAAGAATTAACTAAACCCACTAATAATCACATCTTAATCTATGTGTCATATTACATTTTTAAAACTGTATTCTTTTATATGGCTAATGTATAGATGGCTCATGGTTCTGTGAACATTTAATTCTCATTTTCTGTTAAAAAACATCCGGTTAAAAGCATCATTTTGAAGCATAAAAATAATGAAGGGGTTACAAGAATGGATTCCAGGACATGAGATAAGAGGAACAACCATGTAAAAATACAACCACTATTAATTGATGTAATTTAAATATCCTTACAAAATAGAAAATAGACACTTGGGACTACAAAGGAAGCAAGAGCTGCTCTAAAAGTGCAGTTTCACAGCTGATACTCTCTGCAAGCCTCTGGTTAATAAAGGCAGGTGTTTCCAAACTGTAGAAGAGGACATGCGATCAAACTATACTGACCAGAAAAGGAACCTAGTCGGATTGACTAAATTTACTTATAAAGCCTTGTTGTTTCAACCACTGCTACTGAAAACCTTTCCAAATGTATTAAGGTATACTTTGATGCTTGAGTAAGTACAGCATAGTGAATATAATTAAATCACTGGTGACTGCAGGTCTTATCATACATTAGGGTCAGCCTTGTTGGGAGCATCAGTTTTCATTGGAACCTAATGAAGATGTGGACAAGGAGCTAGATTAACACAGACCGGCCCTAGGCTATTCATTCTTTGGATGCTCTTCTTTTTTTCTTTCTTAAAAACTAAATGGTTTTAAATCAATTTTTAAAGGAGAGGAAAGGGACTTATTTTGCTCCCCTTTAAACGCTGGAAAAATAAACCTACTTATCTGAGCTTGTACTGTTTCACTGGAGCTTTTCTAAAGTAATAGGTATTCTTGAAAAAGCTGTTCCATTTCAACACTGTTAAGGAAATGAGTGCCCAAAAGCAAAGCTAGGGGAAAGAAAGATAAAATCCAGTTCCTATGTGGAGAAGAAAACAATACTGAAGAAAGCTGTGCAATATCCAGTTATTTACTAATAAGCATGTTTATGTACTAAATGCACTGCCAAGCACTAAGGATACAGCAAGCCTTTCCTGCCTGGGCCTCAGTTTTTTCATCTGCAAAATTGGAAACCAGGCCATATGTATCTCTCCCTTAATATATAAAACTTTTGCATGGTATAATTCATTATAAGCAAGGCAGTATTACCATCAGTTGTGTGGAGGGGGTTAGGGCATGAATAACTTTCCAAGCGGAATTAGGATGCCCAAACTCCTAAGAAAACTATTCTCTCCAGTTAACTTAGTAATGTTGGCTAGTCATTTACTCCTCTTTTATTGCTCTGGGCAGAACACTAAATGAAAAACAAATCAAAATTTGATTTGGTTTATGTTAAGGGATTAAGTATTAAATATCCCCAAAGAGAAAATGAAGCATCCACGGAGGCTTTATTTCCTCTCAGTTTTCTTCAAAGTCTTACCCTAAATAACAAATGGCATCAGCACTTGTGGTCTGATCCAGGGAGCACTGGAGGGGGGACCAGCGGAGCTTGTGGTGGGTCCTAGCTCTGACAGTAGTAAGATCCTAGGCAAGTCACCTGCTCATCTGCAAATTATTTCCTTCTACTTACCTCACTAAATAAGAATGTCATGACAAGCTCAACACATTGCCTTTTAAAATAAAAACAGTTCAGGAGAATACCGTGGATATAATGTATTTTGATTTCTGGAAAAGCATTTGACAAAGTATTTGAGGGAGAGAAGAGTGTGCTACCCCAAAATCTGCCTTTTGGGGATACTGATTATTTTAAGCTAACTAATTTTAAGAAACAAAAGACTCAAAAATAGTGTTTTCCGTACCTGTCTAAAGAAGGTTAGATAGAAAAACCTGCTTAAAGGAAGGGAGCTATCTATCACCTTGTGATAAGTCTGGTAGCATCCCCTCTGTGTCCAAATCTTTAAAGTCCTGGACTACTACCTTCCTCTCCTTAGTCCAATGGCTTATAAGCCTCAACTGCCCAATTTGTCCTTGGATGCCATACTCTTCTGGACCATATATCAGTAGCCTAAAAAACAATGAGCATTTATTATCTTTGTCAGTTATATATATATATGTAATAAACTTGGTTATTTTATCCTGGTAATCTGTCTTTTATCAATTTTACTATTAGACCAGTCAGAGCAACTTCGAAAGGTAGAAGGAAAATTATTTTTCCTCCCCTACATATTGAATAAAACATTAACACAGGCTGTATAGTCAAATGGGTTCTTAACTTTGAACAGCAAGCACTGAGTGATGAATTAGAAGGAACACTGGAAAATGAAAGGTCTAGATCACTCATTAAAATTGCTGCTATATGTACATTATAACTTTTGACATTCAGTTTGAATACATCCCTCTTTTTGTGTGGGATAACTGATTCATCAGATTTCCTCATATTTCATAAGCATAAATGTAAATCTGAAAATATAGTTAAAAAAAATTTACAGGCATGGAGTAGGAGAGTCCTGACTTATGCACAGTTCATGTGAAAAAGAACTAAGAGCTCAAGCTGAGATAAAACTCACCATGAGTCAAAAGTGTGACATGGCTGCCAAAAAGCAAATGTAATCTTTGCCAGAAGTATAGTGTCCAGAACAAGTTACAGTTTTACTGTACTCTCTGCATCCTGTGCTAGGCACTACATATCTAGAATGATGGGCAGTTCCAGGGCATCCTATTTAATAGTGATCCAGCTCTGGCCAGGATGGCTCAGTGGTTGAAGTGTCGTTCCGTACACCAAAAAGTCTTGGGTTCGACTCCCCATCAGGGCACATTCACAGGTTGCAGGGTCCATCCTTGGTCAGGGTGTATACAGGAGGCAACTAGTCAATGTTTCTCTCTTTGTTTCAATCGCGCTGTACGTGTGCGCCCGCACATGGTATTTTGTGGAAGAGCCACACTCAAGGGGCCAAAGAGCCGCATGTGGTTCGCGAGCCACAGTTTGCCGACCACGGTCCTAGGGTGAGGGTTTAAAAAAAAGGACAGTGTGATACTGTCAAAAAAAAGCAATTCCACGACAGGAAGAGACCAGAATGGGAAAGAATGTAGAAAGCAAGTCCTGAAGACTGAAGGAACTAGGACTATTCAGTTTAGAAAAGCTAAGTCTTGGGGGAGATATTAAATATCTCATGAGCTTCAAGTGACAAAGTTCAGATCTAAGAGGACACATACCAAAGCAGATCTGGTGTTGATCCATCACAGCACCCAAAACAGCATGGGCTGTTTCACTACGGAGGATGTTCATTCAGGAAATGCAACTATTGCCAACCTGGCTGCACATTATAAACAACTGGGGACGGCTTGAAGTCTTTCATTGCCCAGGCTCCACCCCCGACCAATTAAGTTAGAATCTCTGGGGCAGGGCCTGGCCAATGGAAGGTACTAAAAGTTCTCCAGGGGTTTCTAATGTGCACTTGAGAATGACCAAGTTAATAGGATCAGGATGGCCACCTGTCTGTGTGGTGGAGAAGGGATTCCTTCTCAGAAGCCTGCATTAGGTTTACTTCCCAGAGATTTTGTTCTAGAATCTTTCCCTTTTTTAACTTATTAACATTAACCTGTATGACCATGAAGATTAGCTCTCTGTGCACAATTCTGAGAAGAAATAAAGTTTAAATGGCACAGTCTCGTAAAGGGAAAAATTTAGGCTGACTTATAATCACTAGTTTATTCTATTCATGAATAAGAGCTTTCAACAATTTAAGCACTACCATCTTTGTGGAAAAGGGCAACAGTACTGGCACGTTTATATGTTGATAACTTAAAACAACTTAACTCCAAAGTTTTGTAAAACAAATTTAAAACATGCTAACATTCAAGAATTCTCAAGTTTCTTACATAATAAAATAATTCTTATAATCAAGCAGGAACTTGTAGTTCAAATAGTCTCTGCCACACTATCTTATTCAATGTACATGACAAATTATCTGTTATATTTTCTCTAAAACTTTTTATAACAGGATAGCCTGGGTACTTCATAACCACTGTACAGTTCTCCACATTTCCTTTGGTGTTGGTTATATTGTTATTATTAATCCCACTGAATAGAAACATTTATGCATATTCCCCAATTTCCTTTGAAAAGATATATCCATCTGTGTTCAAAAGTCTTCTAACCATAACATAGGTCAGGCATCCACTCGAGTGGGTGGGGTAATGATTTTAAATTTTAGTGGCCCCTCCAGATTTTTCCACTTAGCCATAACACACCCTCTAAACTTTAAAACTTTCACTTTAGGTTAAGGTAAATCATCAACCATTTCCTTTTACTTTCGCCATCTGTCGAGGCAAACGCTCCTAAAGAATCTGAAGCTGCTTCTAGGCTACTGGAAGTCTCTCTCATTAATCTTCGTCACGTGGTTCATAAATAATGAGAGAGGTATTAAAGATCATCATCTTGTTTACAGACAAGCACCATCAAGAGAGCCTGGAATAACACCGTGGATTTGACAAGACATATTCAGCCTGAACGAGCATTTCAGGAGTCCTGATGTGGGGACTAAGCACACATTTAACATTTCACCAAGAGCTGGTTAACTGTACCACGTTTCAAATTAATGACTGCCCTTGCGATATCAAAACACTAGAGAGCATTCCGACCTTACAGCCATCTGAGCAGCTGCAGGGCGGACAGTCTGCTCCACAGCCAACAGTCACCTTTCCATTTTCAAGCACATACCTCTCACAGAAATGTTTTCAGTGCAGCAGTCTACAGAGCTGGTTGTAACACCGGCAAGATGTGACAACAAAATTCATGATGATTTTGCTTTTTCATCAGCCTGCCCCTTTCTTTTTTAAAAATTCTTCCCTCCCTCTGCATCCCCCAAAGAAAACCAAACCAACAATACTTCCACAAAACCTGACTCAGACTTATGAATATAATGCTCTCAGTGAAAGCAGACCAGCTTTATGGGAGAACCGCTTTCAAGAGAAGCAGGAAGCTGATCTGAGCAGCAGAGAGAGCAGGGATGGGGCGGAGCAGAAAGCAACTGAGCTGGGGGGGAAGCGAAGCACAGAGTCCTGGCTGCTTCTAGTTACTTATTGACAGTTTCATCTTATAGCACAGATTTATGAACGGGGTGAGCATCCGTCTTGCCGTACCTTTTCTCTCTTTTACGAATCTCTGTCAATCTGGTAAACTATTACACAGGGGAAAGTAAGGCCTTACAGCCTCGCCAGAGCTCAGTGCAGGGAAATGATGTAAGCTTCCCACCTCCCACCAGCCCCTGCTCTGCCAATCCACCTCTACTCTGACCTGTTAACATCCCCCCTCCCCCAGTGCCACTGCCTTGGGGCGGCAGGGCCCCAGGCCAGCTTTCTGTGTCCTACTGTGCCACAGAAAGTATTTGCCAGGGGATAAGGACTATTTTTTGTTTTGAGAAAAGTCTTCAATGAAAATGCAAATGTCTCTCTACTTCAAAAATAATGCTGAGTCAACAAAAGCTCGGTCAATCCCCAGAAGAACTAATATTAAATAGGACTGAGGTAAATGAATGCAATTTAGCAAAAGGCAACAGGAGGTGTGATGTAGCAAAGGGTGTAATAATGAGAGTTAGGAGACCCCAGCTCTACTACTCTAATACCAACTCTGTGACCTTGGACAACTGGCTTAATCTCTCTAGTTTCACTTTCTGTTAAAGGAAAGAGTTAATATAAATTATATCTGAGATCTCTTGTGCTGTTTTCAATTTTCATGAACTGATACTCAAAAGAAATAAGCACAAGCCAAAAAAACAATCTAACTGTGGCCAACTGTTTGTTTACTACAAACAGCAATAAGTCCTTATACTGAGCTATTTAAGATATGCTTTCCCAAAGTATTGATAAATGGGAGTAAGACTACCAAAAGATGTATAGGGGGAAAGTTACACAGACTGTTCAAGTGTTACTCCTCATCTGGAGAATTTAGAGAGAATTAGGATAGTGAAGATGGAAAGGACACATTATATTAATTGCTTGGAAGCAATTAAGACCTATGACATTAGCCAATGGTCCACAAACTCATTAGTCAACAGAGCCAAATATCAACAGTACAACAATTGAAATTTCTTTTGAGAGCCAATTTTTTTAAACTTAAACTATATAGGTAGGTACACTGTTATTAACTTAATTAGGGTGCTCCTAAGACTTAGGAAGAGCCACACTCAAGGGGCCAAAGAGCCGCAGTTTGCCAACCACGGCCCTAGACAACTATTTACTAGTGTTCTAAATTTAAAGGGGACACACATACACACGCACATATACACATGCATCAGGGATAGGAAAAAAAAGTTTAAATTAAGAGCCAGTAATATAGTGGTTACTAGCCCGAAGTCTTCAAGTGAGGGTAGGCAAATTCCTAGAAGTACATGAGACTTTCCAAAGGGTCTGAAGAGCACACAGGTAAGCAGACAGTAAATCAGTTTCCAGAATCAACTTTTCTAAATACCCTTCCCTGAAATCAATCTACCTGAGAATGCCCCTACAGAACATGTTTAACTTTCCCACTTTCCCTTTTCCAATTCCCCTTCTCCCACTTTATAAAATCCAGGCACACAATGCACCCATCACAAATGTCACTCAGAGGCACTGTTTGGGGGAGGAAAGAACCTCTGGGCAGGACACAGGAGAAATACTGGTGATGAAAAAGTGCATGGCCCTAATCACTCTTCTTTTGCAACTTAGGTATCTTTGCTATTTCTTTACTTGGAATAAAAGTAGAGGAGAACCTAATTTGTTTGTCAGCTGATAAATCATTAAAAATATTTTAAATAATAGATCATTGTGATTTTGAAAGATGCCAGAAGTTCAAAGAATTGACAGAGCTTTAACACTCTCATCCTCTTCAACTTATTTATGTAAACAAAATTCAACAGTGTATATATTTAAAATGAAAAATATGCTGAACTCTTTTTGTAATGAATATTCATCTAATATACAAGCTAATTAGAAGAAAATCATTAATAATGTATTAAGAGATATATTTCTAATAAAATTGTATTTTTCTCTAATATTATTTATCAACTGTATACTAATAATCACTGTAATAACTTTTTTAAAATCATAGAGTCTTGTCACAGTAAATTAAATTTTATCACCAAAGTATGATAGGGTGATTAAAAATAAATTCTTAAACATAATAATACACAAGGATAAAACTTAGTGGGAAAAGTCTAATAATAAAGAATTCAGGAGAAAAATTAACACTGAAACTTCTGACTGTTAAAAAGTAGTTTGTAAATGGATAGTGGTGTTTGACTCAAATATTACAGAAAGGTATGGCAAGTTTATTAAGAAATGTAGTATTTACAATCAACAACAATTATACCATACAAATAACTTAAGCTTATGACAAGAAGTTTAAATGTCAATGAGGGAATCCATAGTTTTCAAAATTCTTTTACTGGAGTGCAAATGTTTAAAGACCACTACACTGGTTCACCCTTCTTACATTCCAAAGCACTTTTCAAGTGTCACTTATAGAGTTTTAGAAAAGAACAGCAATCTAGAACCTCAGGAAATGAGCCACGTAGAGCAACTAAGTTTTCCAGTTATCTCTGGTTATATTCTTTTGAGTATCATAGTAGTTTTGTCTCCTAATTTTAAACTTATAAATGAAACTCTTCTTAAAATGGGGAACTCCTTCACACCATCTTATACCATACTAACATAATTTAAAATTTATTAGTGTTTCCCAATTATTATTAACACCAGTCCTGCTGAGCATTCATATCATGCTCCCAAGACCTATGATGTTCCTCCTGTTTAGCTATATGCATTTCTGCCAGCAAGTGGGGGGTGTGGGTTCAATTCCTGACCTGCCAATCACAAGCTGCCAGCCCCTGAGTAAGTAATGAAACTCCCTGAGCTCCAATTTTCATCCCTATAAAAAGAAGTTAATCTCACCTTCTTAAACTATCTCACAAAACTGAGATGAGTTCACAGAAGTGAACAAGCATTCACTTACAGACTCCATACCAAGAAAACTTATGTTTTAGGGTTTTTTCCCCCCATTTTGGTCAGGCTCCTCCTATCACTTCTCACCACTGATTGCCTGCATGAATCTCTCCTCGCCATTCTAACTGCTATAGGTGTGGAAATCAGTCAAGAAGCTAGATACAGTATGTTTGTTTAATTCTCATAAAAATAATTTAAGGGACGGGTGTCTTCTACTTATCTCCAGAAGCCATATGGGTTCTGGATCACTGATATTGCTAGATGGATGGCTGAGAAAGACATAACTCTATATTATGTCCTATTCAAAAGCTCAACCTGCTGTAACAAGATTCACAGAAAGAAGAGGCCTAACATTTTCAGCTGTATCAAATCCATCCCGACTCAACAATCAACACACTTTTATTATCTACTCACTAAATGTTTTTACTTATGCTGTTAGGTAGTCCAAAATTTCAGTTGGCAAGCCAATTTAGTTACATCTGGTGCCCTAGAATCATCCATTTCCAGAAATACAAAATAAACCTCTCACTTTCCAAAGTAGCAAGTAAAATTCAAATAACTTAAAGAGAAGATAAGGTTTTAAAAAGTTAACTGATATTACCTATTCTGTCTATTTAAAATGTCCATATGTACTTTATTCTAGCCCATGAATTATTATGTAGTTACTAGTATTATAGTCTTGCTTGACCCTTTAAAGCAACTCTGCTATGATTTCCAGGTTACTGATTATGAATCTGAAACTCAAAAGTATTTAAGTGACTTGCTCAAGATCAAAAGGAAGAGAGTGAAAGCCAGAACTAGAACTCAATCCTGCAGAAGGATGGTCCCACCAAGTCCCCTAGTGATGTGCCTGGCCCATGGAAATAGCTGGTATAGCTGCAGTGAGCTGTGGCAGCAGTCCTGCTGTTCTGTGACTCCCAGAGAGCATTATGTTTTAGTCCAAAGAGCAGGCATTCTGGAGTCACACAGATCTGAGTTTGAATCCAAACCATGTTACCCTGGGCAAGTTATTTAACTTTTCTAAGCCTCAATTTCCTCATCTATAAAAGGTAATAATAGTACCTACCAGGTTGTTGTGGGGACATAAGAGGTAATATCCTTAGCACTGCACCAATTACAAATTTGAGTCTACTAAATAATAACTAACAATTTTTAACTATTATTATGTGACATGTCTTAATTCATCTAATCCTCCCAACAATCCTATGGCATAATAGATATTATTATTATTATCGTTCCTGCTTTATGGATAAGAAAAATTTTGTGCAAGACAGGAAACACAATCTGCCTAGGTCAAAGAGCTAAGTGAAAGAGCTGGCACGGAGCCTAAGCAGTCTGAACAGCTGTAGGCTAACTCTCTGGGAATGATTATAACGATAGTACTGCCCTTATTCTCCGCATCACCATCATCATCATCTCCATCATCAACCTTCTTGATAGTCAGCCTAGAGGGCCTAAGGTCTATGATGCACCCCAGTGATGAGACACAAAGAGTTGAGAATTTGACTAAGCGAGGCTGACAGGAGTAAGGGCTTCAGGGAGGAAGTCAAGAAGGAAGCTGTTCCCTGGAAGAGACTAATGTGCAGCAGAATGGAAAAACTAAATGGTGGCCTGAAAGTGGGAACACGGAAAAAAAAATCAGCTACTAGACAGGGGGGAAAAAGAAACTTAGCCTAAGAAAAACAAACTTGTACCTGTATTTAAGAAACTTTATCAGGTGCCTCAAAAAATACCAGAAAGAAAAATGGCCAAAACTTGGCCTGTGATATAATTTGGGGTCTATTCCCTGTCTACAAAATAAGTATCTGACTCTGGGGGGGAAATGTGATCACTTTAATCAACTTTCATTGATGACCTGATACAGGCACAATAAAAACCATTTGACTCAAAAGTATCAGAGCACAGTAAAATGTCCCTGTCATCTACTGAACTGCAAATTCGATTCCTTTGGCAAATCTTAAATCATATGCTCAATGTTATTGCTGAGTTCCTTTGGATGACTATGCTTTGGGCTTTTAACCCACATGGTTTTCCTGTGGCTTTTGTCTGAATCTAAAGTCTGTTTTCTTCACTTAAAGAGATGGGCGGAAACCACAGTTTGTCCATTTTCTTCAGGCAGAGTTAGGCTGCATGCTATGTGCTCCCAAATGCTCTGCATATGCCACTGAGGACTTTCATTTGTGACTATTAATCTGGTTTCTCCATTACCGTTTAAGATCCGACAGAACAGAGAGAATTCGTGTTTTGTTCATCTTCACAACCCAAGTACATAGTACACTGTGTTGTACTCAATAAATGTTGAAAAAGATTAGTTGAAAGTTTTCAAACCTGTTTTCTGACTGAGGTTTCTTTTGCCACTGAGCTTACTCTAGAAGCCTATCTCTTTAGAGAGTGATAATCTTCAATCACCAAAAGTGATTAGGATTTAGTGGATCAGTGATTACTTCTCTGGCAACTGGTTGGGGGAATAAAAGAAAAACACCCTTGGGATGATATTTCAGTATCCTCTTTGTTGAACATATGCCCAGTACTCAGTTTTCAGACAAAAGATATGACTTAGGGTCATGACCACTTAAAATTTATTGACTAGCTCAAGGGGCTTTGTTTATCCCATAATACCCAGAGAAGTGCCCAGCACAAGGTCAGTATCAGATAAACACTTTTATATTGTTTGATTAATTGACTGCTGCTATTAGAACCACCACAGGACAAATGCAGATCTTGATCTAGCAACTAGGGTGTTTAAAAAGTTAGCAAAACACCAGCTAGCCTCTAAGATCAGATAATCTACTTCTTAGAAATGTAAAATTATGATTAAATATCTATTAAAAATAAATCATATTTCTATTTTTTCTATATGGAGTTCTTTGAAAAAGGCATTTATTCCCATGAGAACTTTTTAACTTAATCTAAAAAAACAAACAAACAACTCTTCCATAAATTATATGGCATAATTTAACAAAAATTGGTGGCCCTTCAGGTATGTGTAGAGGGAGGGAGACTGAGCATAATGACATTCAATATTACTGAAATTTGGCAAATCTGATTGCTATAACAATAAATCTAAACATACTTATTGGAAAAAGCATCTGTGAGGTCCCCAAAATTGCACATGCCTCTTTGTTAATAAAACCTGAGCTCTGTGTGTCCTGGTAAACACCGCAAAATAAATAAACTTTAAAACTCCTGCTTTTAAAATAAAGTTCTATTTTTAAATGTTTCAAATTTCCCTAAGGTTTCCTTACATTATTATACTCTAAGAGATATTAAGATTACACATTCTTTAATGTTAGGCTGTTATTACACAAAAAATCAGTTTAAGATATTTTTAAAAATCTGCAATCTCATAAAGAACACTTGGTGATCTTAACATACTTTTTTAACCCAAAACATTGAGAGAGAGAGGGAAAAAAAAGAAGAAGAACAATAAGTAGATTACATTTTGCAAGCTGATAGGCTTACAAGTTTTCCCAAATATCACTGTCATACTAAACTGGGGGATTATTAACTTCCTTTTTTTTTTTTTTTTTTTTTTTTGGTTAATCCTCCTCACCCAAGGATATTTTTTCCATTGACTTTTTTTTGAGAGTGGAAGGGAGGGGAAGAGACAGAGAGAAACATCAATGTGAGAGAGACACATCAATTGTTTGATTCCCACAAGCGCCCTGAGGTACATGCCCTTGACCAGAAACATGAGGCCCTTCGGTCTGTGGGCCAATGCTCTAACCACTGAGCAAACGGCTAGCACTGGATTATTAACTTCTTGAAGGAGTTAATCTCTTTCATATAAAGCCAGGGTCATCACATCTACAAGTTGTATCTACAATGCCAAAGAAATTCAAAGTAACATTTTTTGTACCATAACGATTATAAAGGCTAAAAGGCATACATTTACTAGCAAGTTATAGATACTCTTCACCACATACAGAATTTTCTTTTACTTTAATGAAATCTTACTAAGACATTTCAATTACCTATAGTCAAGAACTATGTCCGAAGGAAACATTTCTATTACTATCAAGACCCTTTAAAACAATGTGATTAAGTAATTGGGGTGCTCCTTTTAATTGTGAACAATTACTATCACATGTGATATTTGTTGATTTTTATAGTTCCTTACAAAATAAATGTAATATTTGGAAGAAATATATTCATTCTCTCAAATCAGATTACATATATAGTTTATATGCATGTTCTTTTCAATCTGATAAATTTCCCAAATAAAAGGTTTATTTCTATTGTACTCTCTCTCTAGGTCTAAGAGGTTTCAGATAGTTGAAAATCATAATTTGCAAATGTTTTAGCAAACCCCTTCTTGTTACACAGACATTTAAGATGGGTCTATACTACACTAAAATTTTTGCTTACAAAAATTTATATTTTACAGAAAAAGTCACAAAGATTGAAAGAGATAAAATATCTCACCTACTTAAACTGAAAAGTCAAGATTTGAACTGGGTTTTCTCACTTAAAATCAGGTGTTTTTAGCACATACTGAAAAGTTTAAAAATCTCTTTATTCATCAATGCAGTAGAAAATTGCTGGGGATTCAAGCTTCTAAAATGCCTCCCTTTCCTCCTACCCCCTTTGAGCAGCTGACTGATTATTTCGGCATCTTAAAAGTTTTCAAGCCTATTTCATTGGACTTGCACTACTCTCCTGAATTCTCTGATCATGGTTTTCATCCATTTCACTCTTTCATCCCATATAATAAAAGCCTCATATGCTAAGTGTCCTGTCGACCAGTCAGCTGTTCAACCAATCAAAGCGTAATATGCTAATAATATGCTAAGGCCGCTCAACCGCTCACTATGAGGTGCACTGACCACCAGGGGGTAGACGCTCCAACCAGTAGGTTAGCTTGCTGGAGGGGTCTGGTGGATCGGGACTGAGCGAGACGGGCTGGACATGCCCTGGAGTTCTCCTGCAGTCCCTCCCCGGCCCGGATCATGCACCTGTGGGGTCCCTCGGCCTAGCCTGTGCCCTCTGGCAATCCAGGACCCCTTGGAGGATGTTGGAAACCTGGTTTCAGTCCAATCCCACAGGCCAGGCCGAGGGCCCCACTGGTGCGCGAAGCCTCTAGTTATTTTTATAACTTTCTTCACTATCCTATGAAAAGTGAAGAACATTAAGGGGTCTAAATTATCTAAGTTCACTTTTTTTCTTTAGATAGGTGTTACAGGGTTATTTGGTTTTTTGTTTGTTTGTTTGTTTGTTTAAATTGACATTAGAGAGAAACATCAATTTGTTGTTCCACTTAGTTATGCATTCATTGGTTGATTTTTGTATGTGCCCTGACTGGAGATCAAACCCAGAACCTTGGGGACGACACTCTAACCAACTGAGCTAAATGGCCAGGGTGGTGTTATAGTTTTAAAAAATAAAAATTAAAGGCTTGCTTTAGAATTTAGAAAAAACAATGAGGAGATATATACCTTGAAAGCTAATGATGTGATTCTATATTTAATCTATGATTCCATCCTTAAGACTAGGGGAATAAAATCTATCTGGAATAGATTTAACCTTTAGGAAATTGGCTAATTCTCAAGAGTGGATATGGCCTGGAAACTGGAGGTATTACGTGTAGTGTTAAGGAAGCAAGGTCATGAAAGGTCAGTGTGACTAATTTTCTAGCATTACTGGGGTGGGCAAAGCTGTGACTTCTGTTGGGACCACACACAACCTGTGCTGTTATTGATGAGTGAAACCCCTGACCTAGCACTCCAAAGCTTAATTCCCACTATCTGCCCCAAACTCAAGTGGTGTGGCTTTTGATGATAGAGTGAATCTATCTATCATCTATCTATCTATCTCTCTATCTATCTATCTATCTACCTACCTACCTACCTACCTATCTATCTATGCCTAAGCATTACAATTGGTCAACCAGACCAGTAGACTGGTTGCTATGACACACACTGAACACCAGGGGACAGATGCTCAATGCAGGAGCTTCCCCCTAGTGGTCACTGCGCTCCCACAGCCAACTTCCCGTGGCCGGCCAACCTCCCACAGTCCCTACCCCAGCAGGCCAGCCCCCATCGGTCCAGATCTCCAGCCAGGCGGAGGGACCCCACCCATGCACGAATTTGTGCACCAGACCTCTAGGAAATAAATAATCTCTCAGATGTGGGACAAAGAGGTAAGCAGTCCAAAACTCAGTCACCGAAAGGGAAAAATTCATCTGTGTAGGTAGGATGTGCTGTGGATAAAGCTTAAATTTTAAAGTGATTTAATAGAGGGACTGAGTAAAATAAGATTGGTAAAGATTTAGAAAATTAAAGAAAACATATATGCATATACAAATAATTTTTTGTTTAACCATATTATAAACCATATTCTAAAACTAATTATTTGATTTATAAAAAATATCTCAAAATGGTCCCACTGAATGGTTATTTATAAAAATATTTTCAGGTGTTTACAAATGTGCACTTTAAGGATATACTTTATATTTGAAACTGCAAAACTTTATAAGGTACTTGTGAAGCCATATATTCCTGGGGGGAGAGGGGAGATTAAGACCTATACAAAGGATGAAGAGATCATATTAGACCCCAAAATGATGGAAAGCACTAAAACAAAGGCATAAAGAAAGTAATCAAAATTCATGGAGCATGATATAAAATTTCTAGCCAACTGCGAAAATCACACTTTCAAAACAAATTTTGTTTTGCTAGAACTTGCCCATTTTCTAAATTTGTGCGTGCCTTTTCTGAGATTAAGAAGGCCAAAATTCTCAAAACATGTATTGATAAATTCTGAGATATCTCTGTACTTGAACAATAGTCAGGTTCAACTGCCCTCTCTTGATATCTTCCCAGAGAAAATGAAGAGCATAATTCCACTTCTGAAACTCTGAAATAGTACTGCTATGTGGCACTGCTCAAAACCACGTCAACAGTTAGGTTTCCCTTCTTCCTCTGGTGGAATTTCTCGAAGCTGAGACAAGAATCATTTGATCACTTAAAACAGTGCTGATGAGTTGGAAGCAGGGGGAGTACATGAATCAGTGGTCATTTCTCGGTTATATTTTAGTTTTTAAATAATTATCAGGGGGACCAAGTAACTTGATCAAGAAGGCACTCTGGAAGCACTGGATCAGGAGGCAGGAAAACTGGAGAACAGCTATGAATTAGGATTACACTGTTTTGACTTCAACCGTTCTCTAATTATTCTCTTCTATCTAATAGCTTTGTTTTCTTGGAACTTTCATAACTTTTTGGAGAGCAAGGCACCAAGTACACTTCTTTATGTACATAAGAACACAATGAAATAATGGTCAAATAACAGATGTTCAAAGATAGTAACTCACTGAGTATAATTAATGAGCTCAAACAATAAAATAAAATGGTTCCTCATTTTTCCCCACTAAAATCAAGTTTGCATTAAAAATAGGTGAAATAGCATAAAATGATGTCTAATGGTTCTAATAAGATACATCAAAAGGCTAAATGGAGGTAAATGGCAGAAATGAAAATACGTATGTAACACACATCATCTCCAGCTCTGAAAATACAGATGTTCTTTGTAAACATCACTTATGTTATTTCTTAATTAATTTGGGAGATTTAATTCCTCACCTTCATGAATGCTAATAAGTACATAATACATGTGATTTTTAAATTAAAATAAATAAATATCACCTATCATCACACCAGTATTGACATTTTTGACTCCGTCTTTTTTCCTTTGTGACCCCAAAGCCTTTGTGCTCTGTGCCATATTCAATTTTTACCCCATTCTTTTTTGCTCATGTATGTTAGTTTTAGAAAAAATAGCACAAGCATTTCTTTCTATTATTAAAAATATTAATAAACATAATCTTAACGGCCAAATTAAATATTTTTTACAGGAATTGGGGAATTCAGGCGCAGAGAAGTTACGCATCTTGAACACGGTTACCACCCAGTTTACTTGTAGCAAACTCAGATTTGAACCTAAAATGTGTGATTCCATGCTAATAACCAAATTGCTTCTCTGAAGGCAATGTTATGCCATATCCCTCTGCTCCTTTGCATCTATATGTCATTCAACCCCTTTTTGTGCCTGGCTTCTTTCCACACAAAATGGCTACTCAATCCAGGCTGGCTTCCTTACTGATCCTCCTCCCCTCTACCTTTCCATCCTACACCCCATCTGCAGGCCCCTTCTCTTACTTTGTGAACATGTTTTTCATACAGCTCCTTCTGTCAACCACTTCCTCCTTTTTCTACCTCCTCAAAGCCTGACCATTTTTTAATATCTGGGTCATGTCCCCTCCCTTCCATAAAGTCTTACTGAACTATCAGAGCTTCCATTCATTCATTCAAAAATTACTTAACACCTACTATGTATGAGACACTGCATTGGGATAGAAAGGGGGACAAAACAGACAAGACTCTACTGTCATAAGAAGATAAACAAGTTTTAAAAAGAGCAAAAATAATTTGTTAGGAATATGTATTATGAAAACAAGGTGATTTCTGTACTATTTCTGGTTGGCTTTCTGACAATTTGCTGTAAAACCAAACTACTAAAGGCAAGGATACCATGTATGCCTAAAGCCTGGCACATCATAGGAACCTCAGTGATCAGTAAATTAATATACATATAAATGAAGATTGATGAATGGATGGAATCACAGATGGATAGATGCAAGAATGAATGACTAAACAAACAACTGCCTCAAACTATGACTAAACCATTTCATCTCTACATTTTGCTTCCCCCAACTAGGTTGTTCCCCCAACTAAGTTGAGGCTCAAGAGCTTAGAGTTTACAAATCTATGTTGGTCTGGCCTGCCCAGCAAAGGTGAAAAATGAATCTCAGTGATTTCAGGTACAGCAGACACCTCCAGTTAAGGCATGACGCCATTATTTCCTATCTTCTTGCCCAATGCTCAGTTTCCATACTCATGTTCCCTGTCTGGCTACTGCAAGCATCTGCCCCTAGACAGGTTCTCCTTTAGTACAGGGTCCCAAAATTTAATAACAGTAGAAAGAAAAGAGAAAAACTTCATATTCTTAGCTACTTATTTAAGAATTGGGAGAATAGCAATTTCTAGCTCATAATATTTATAATTACAAGATTCAAATCATTATAATATTTGACTAAATTCTCTAAATGTTCAAAAGTTTTCAAAATATTCAGAAGTAATGATGAAATATATTTTTTCATCATTGTCACTTGTCCTTTAATTAATCTTCAGATAGATTAAACAGATAATATTTCCTTAAACAATTAACCCATTTAACTATCATGTTTAATTAAATCCCAAGTGTTTTCTTTAATTTATCTTTATATATTGTTGAAAGTATTATACAGATGTCCCCTTTTGTTCACCCACTAACTTCCTCCATCCCTCTATCACCCCCACCCCCATGCCTTCACTGCACTATTGTCTGTTTCTATTATGCATACATGCATATAAATTCTTTAGTTAATCTCTTCCTGGCCCCCTACCACACAGTCCCCTTCCCTCTGAGATTCCTCAGTCTGTTCCCTGCTGGAATATATTTTTAAATAAAGCAAGATAAAGTGTTAAAGCCCTGAACAATGTGAATCATTTACTTATATCATTGGACACAATAATCAAAGATCATAATCAAGGACACTATTTCTCAAACTTACTTAGCCTTGACAACAAAAATAAATCCACAAACAACTCTGTGGACCCCAGTCTAAGGAACATGATCTTTATAGTTAAATATTTGGTTTAAGTACACATTTAATTGTCAACAATATCATAAACACAAATGCAAAGTTTGAGACAGAAATCCAATAGTGATGCTCTGTCATAAGTTAACTAATCAGGCCACCCAGAAAATACATTTTTTTTACCAGTAAAAAAAATTTTTAAAAATCATTTAAAGTTCTTATTAAGAACTACCTAAACTCTGAGGATATGTCATTACTTAACTCAAGTTGAAGAAATTCAGATCTTAAAAGCCAAAATAAAGGTATTTCTCAAGAAATGAATTCATATATTTTTGTAGTATGAGCATGCTATATAATAAAAGCCTAATATGTTACGTGTCTGGTCATCCGTTTAACCAATCAAAGAGTAATATGCTAATGATATGCTAAGGCTGCTCAACCACTTGCTATGACATGCACTGACCACCAGGGGGGCAGACGCCTCCGACCAGTAGGTTAGCTTGCTGATGGGATGTAGCTGATCAGGACTGAGTGAGAGGGCCGGACACGCCCTGGAGCCCTCCCATAGCCCCTCCCTGGCTGGGCAACCTTCCATATCCCTCCCCAGCCCCAATCGTGCACCAGTGGGGTCCCTCAGCCTGGCCTGAGCCCTCTAGCAATCTGGGACCACTCAGAAGACTGAAGAGGTGGAGAAGCCAAGCCTCACTGTGGCCGGACCAAAGGCCTGAGACCCGGGTGCCAGAGGAAAACCAGCCCCAGCAGCCAGGGGAAGGAAGGCCTATTGCGCAAATCTTGGTGCAACGGGCTTCTAGTATGTGTGTGTGTGTGTGCGTGTGTGTGTGTGTGTGTGTGTGTATAACAAACTGAATTCGTTAATCAATATTCATCCCTGATTAATATTTAAGTGCTAGTGATTCTTAAAATTTTTTTCTCTTAAATATCTCTGCCTATAACCCACAGTTCTCTCATGAACAAATAGTTAATAATATATAAATAAACTCTTAGCAGATTACTCAAATTTAAAAGGACCATGTGGATGAATTATAAGTAATTATCCTCTATTTGTTATTAACTTCCGATTTTGCATTGTGTTTTCTTAAAATGAGAACATTTGTTTAACATTAAAGTTATATTTAAGAACACAAGAAAATATATCTGAAACTTGATCTTTTTTATTGTTCATCCACAAAAATGTCCAAAAATCATGAAGTGTGACCCTAACCAGTAAGTGTAACTGCAGATTAAAAGATGATTCTGGAACCTCTCAGTTTAGGGATTCCTGACCTTCTTTGTGAAGTAAATATAATATAACCTAATATCTTGTTTTTCTGCACCCAACTACTGTGTTTCAATAACATAATTAAAATAAGTTTACTTTTTAGTTATCCAGAGAATCATATACATACAAAATAGGTTTCTTGTTCTGGAAATATTTATTATTATTTCAAGTGGCTCATGCCAATTTAGCTTCACTAAAAATTATATATTTTGGTAAAACATTTTCCAAAGAAAATAAAGAACCATAAAAAAAGAAATATGGTTGTATTTTGCTGTACTGAGTTAGCTAAAAAGCTTCATAATTGGAAAAGAAAGGGTCCCTTAAACATGCATAATTATAAAAAATGTAATAATTTAAAGACTTTTATTTTTATTATATGTAAGTACTGATCTTTTGAGAAATTAAGCTATTCTTCTTTCCTTGGACATAAAAATATGTCCTATTTATCTCAGCATAAATCAGCTTCCAATTCCATCTCCAGGAACTATCCTCTCTTCTCCCTTTCCAAATAAAACTATTTAAAACATTTATCAACCACTACTATCACCTTCTTCTCCCTTCTTACTTGCTACTCACACCACTATTCTGTAGGCTCTCACCCTCTCCGTTTCTCAAAACCAATAGCCTAAACATTGCTAAATGCAGTAGTGGGTTTACAACCTCACCTTACTGTTTCCTCCATTTGAGTTACTGACTTGATATTCTCTTGATTATAGTCCTGCCTCCCTGGCCAGAATCCAGGTCCTGTACTGACTGATTCCACTCCACTTGCCCTCCTCCAGGCCTTCTGCCTAGACTTTGCATTTTAGTCTCCCAAAGGCCAACAAATTAAGATTTCAACTGAAATATCACTTTCTCCCAGAAGCTTGCCCTACTCCTACAGGTTTGGTCAGTGCCCCACTTAAAATTCTCTTACTACTCTATTTTTCTGCCTTTTAAGCAGTTCTGATGTTTTGAATTAAATGACTGTGTAAGTAGTTATTTGATGTCAACTGCCCTTATTAGAATGTAAGGTTAGGGGCTGTGATCCCTAGTGCCCAGCACATAGGTTTACATCAACATGGAAGGAAGGAAGGAAGGAAGGAAGGAAGGAAGGAAGGAAAGAAGGAAGAAAGGAAGGAAGGAAGGAAGGAAGGAAGGAAGGAAGGAAGGAAGGAAGGAAGGAAGGAAGGAAGGGAGGGAGGGAGGGAGGGAGTCTCACAAACTAAATGGATAACTATTAACTTTGATTCTTAAAGTATAAAACTAAAGAAAAAATAGTATCATATGAATAATTTGATTCAGATGTTAAAAAACAAACCAACTGTGAAATTAGTTGAAGTTTAGAAGAAATAATATTAGAGATACTATGTAAAATTTAAAATACAATTATCCTGAAGAGTGAAATGACTGGCACATTAAAAAACAACAACAACAAAACAGACCTATTAAAAAAATAGTTTCAGAAATCAAAACTGAAGACTGGTTTTGCAGAAGCATTAATCTATTCAAGTTCAGCAGAAATCCCCCTATGATGAAAAAAACCATAAATGTATTAGAATAAATATCTCTTTAACCTGAATTAATATTTTAAAACTATCTTAGTGACTTTTAATCTGAAAATAATAAATTAAGCATTAATTACTCCAAAAATTTAGTATCCTGTGCAGTTGGTAACAAGGTATAAATCTTTCATACTTTGATTCCTAATTTATAAAACAAGCAGTTGTGTAACTGACCTTCGAGGCCCTTCCCAACACTTTGAAAAATTTAAGAGTTATACTAAGGAACCTAACACAGTATCATCTCAGTTAACCAAAAAGTCCACTTCTGAGACTTTTAACTACTCAAAATACAAAAAACGCATAAGCCTAAAAAAAACTTTAAAAGTCTTCCAAATAGCCAAGATTTGTTTTTATTAACACCTAACAAGTCCCATATACTAGTATTTAAGGCAAATGTTAAGCTTCACAACATGTTGATCATGCTTTTATTTTGATCACTGTTGCAGTTGCTTCATTATGTAGTAGCAAATCATATAACTAGGCAGCTAACAGCCTTGAGGAGAGTCAAAGGGGGGAAGGATAAGAAAAGGGAAAAGAAAAAAGATTAGAGCACAAGTCATTCTCTAACAGAGAGCATTTATAGTGATGCTAAGAGCATAACATACCTCTATATCCTATACCAGTGATGGTGAACCTTTTGAGTTCGGCCTGTCAGCATTTTGAAAAACCCTAACTAAACTCTGGTGCCGTGTCACATACAGAAATTTTTTGATATTTGCAACCATAGTAAAACAAAGACATATTTTTGATATTTATTTTATATATTTAAATGCCATTTAACAAAGAAAAATCAACCAAAAAAATGAGTTCATGTGTCACCTCTGACACGCGTGTCATAGGTTCGTTATCACTGTCCTGTACTTACACATTCTATTAATTCTAATCGAAGTAATGATTTTGAATTATCAAAAAAAGTAAAATTAAGTTTGTTAAATTTTATTTAGCAAGTCAGAAAAATATATTATCATTAAAAATTTAAACTTAAATTTTTCAGAAGTTAAAAAATGGTTAAGGTTCTAGAACTTAAACTCACAAGCATTATACTTTAAGTGGTACGTTATAGTCTCAGAGATATAACATTCACAGAGGAAGTATTACCTTAGTCATGTGCCAATAGCTTTAAGGAAGAAAATACTGATAGCACTTATACTAATAATAATAGTAAGACACTAGTAAGCAAAGAACTGTTCTCCAATTATAATTAAAAACAAACAAGAAAACAAATAAAAAAAAACTCTGAGAATGGACTTTTATTGAAATTTACATCTGAAAGCTGTCCTAAAATTAGTATTAATTGTTTGGCATTTGGGTGGCTCTGGGTTTTCAAAGATGGCTACTTAACTGGCAGACTAAGGCGCTTTCAACCACAAAGACAATTTCAATACTAAAAAAAAATTTTAGTTTTATAAACATTATCTAGATACTGGGATACAAAACAGATGGGAGAAAGTGGTCAAAAGGTACAAACTTGGTGGGGGGGGGGTGAAAGGACAGAGGAGGATGTACAAAAAAGTTTCTAAATATGCTATGTATGTGCTAAAAATTCTCAAAGTAAAAACTACACAAACTTTTGCCAAATGTTTCCAAAAGCACAAAACAATTCTACAAAATATTTTCTACCTATAAAATGTATTAAAAAATATTTCTACTAGGTTAGTGTATTTTATTATACAAAATTTACCAAAATATCCAATGTCCAACAAGCTAAAAATCACACTTCTGCCTAAATATTTGCAATACAGTCTTTTAAAAGTTAGGGTTTTAAAAAAGGTTCTTATATACAAATATGTTGTTCTAAAATGAACATTATTTTTAAAAAATTTTATAGATATGCCACTATAGATGGGAGTAATACTGCCTACAAATTGATAGTCTAAATTCTACTTAAAAGTTTTTAGTAGTAGTAATAATGTGATATACCATAAATCTTTTCTAAAAACTACCATACAACTACTCCTTAGAGGGCATAGTACATGATAGAAAATTAGATTTAATAAATTCTAAATTCTATCAATTCTGCCCTGTTGCTGATAAACTGTCTTCTCAATGTATAACTCTAAGTTTTCTTAACTTAAATTCCTAGTTGCAAAGCAAACAGTCAACTCAAGGATATTAAATACTGAGGACATAGGCAATGTATAAAAACTGAACAGCATCAGCTCAGGTCTATGACAGACACCAATTAGCAAAACACTGATTTGGCATATAATTCCATCTTCCAAGCTACTTTTTACAAATCCTGGCTTAATTCCACAAGTATTATCTGTCTAGTTGGGCAAAGCACTGGAAGGCCCTGCATGCTAGAAGAGTGGAGAAAATA
Source organism: Myotis davidii (assembly GCF_000327345.1). NCBI lineage: Eukaryota > Metazoa > Chordata > Mammalia > Chiroptera > Vespertilionidae > Myotis > Myotis davidii. The sequence continues at coordinate 199,794 of NW_006288952.1, read as the reverse complement.
TGACCCCGTTCACTTCTAACTTGGTAGGAGCAAGGCACAAATAAAGGATCACAGAAAAGGAATTCCTGAGTTTGGAAATCCTGAAAGAGATTGGCTGTATCTCCAAAAATAATTTCAAGAGAAATGGGGAAAAGACTATTCCTTTCCTAGCATGCAGGGAAAAGGTCTTACATTTCTTTTATCCAGCCCACACTTTAGACTTAAGTATGATTACTCTATAAAAGCTCAATAAGTGAAAGTATGATTCAAGGTATCTTTAAGGCAAACCTAGCAGCTTCTATCGAAAATTAGAAGCTCGATTTAAATTTGTCCCTACTTAAATATAGTTTGTTCTTTAAGCAAAACTCATTCAGAACTCACTCATGGATAACAATTAAAAATGATTTTTTTTTTCCTGATAGCATACCTATATATCAGTCACATTTTTGGTAAATACCTATTAAGAATGCAACTAAAGTTTAATGGGACTGTTATCAAAAGACAATGTTCCTTCATTAATTCAATCTCACATGGATATCTTACTTTTCAATCTTCAGTAAAATAAAACCAATTGTTAATATACATTATCACATGAACATGCTGATAGAAGATAACAATATTGAACATTCAAAGAAATTGCAAGGATGATAATGCTGAGAAATAGTAATGAGAATAATAAAGAAAAAATGAACAATGAAAAACTTTTGGATTTCAAATTTATCCTCTATCCAAAATGCTAGCAAAACAGAAGCAATGTCTTTAAAAATAAGGTAAACAGACAACATGAATTACTGGTAAACTAAAAACTCTTTATTTTTTCATTTAAAGAAGGCATGATACATGTATAGAGTCTATTTTTATTACATTAATCTTTCAGAATTTCCTATATCTAAAATTAAACTCTATAACTGATATCAAGTTGTTAAAATGAACTAGACAGAATTAAATGTCTATCTAAATGCCACAAGTAATACAAATTTTACATAAAAGATTATTGGCTTTTAAAAATCTGTTGTACTGATTTAAATGAGCTTCTTAAGTATAATCCAAAGTTACATGAGAGAGAAAAATCCACTGCCATTAATATATAGTTATATTATATAATTAACAAAAATACCCCAGAACTTGCCAACTCATGTTCTCAAAACTAGATTTAAAAATTAATTATATAGCCCTGGCCAGTTTTGGACAGTGGATAGAGCATCCGTCTGCAGACTCAAGGGTCCTGGGTTCGATTCTGGTCAAGGGCATGTACCTTGGTTGTGGGCACATACCCAGTGGGGAGCATGCAGGAGGCAGCTAATCGATGTTTCTCTCTCATCGATGTTTCTAACTCTCTATCCCTCTCCCTTCTTCTCTGTAAAAAAATCAATAAAATATATTAAAAAATTAATTATATAAAAATGATAGTAAAATATACTCAACCCACCATATAGGTACTTTCTTAATGCTCCCACAGGATACTGAGAACATAAGTACAGAAGGAAAGACAGGGATGAAGAGAGAGAGATACAGGCTGACATCTGACTAAACGCTGGCTGCACAATCTGGGGAAGAACAAACTATATAAACCATGAGGATTAAACTCTAATTTCTTCTCTCTGGTCATAAAAGAGGCACCCTCAACATAGGTTAAGTATCTATGTAAAAAGAAGCATAAAGAAATCTGTTGAGATGGGAGGGACTGCAGAACATCCATCAACATTTGTTTGAAAAGACCTGCCAGGCTCTCGGGAGTTACATTTAAATAATGTGCCCTTTCCTGACAGGACAATAAGGAGACAGATTAGACCCTTCAAGAAGTGATTCATCCTCAGACACAGGGCAAGGGGGATCCACTCTAAAGCCTGGATCTTGCCTGTTTGTGCTTACGCATCTGGGCAGTTCTTTCTGTGGCCCTGTAACTAACTAGTGGGTGTACAGCACCTACTACAGTCCTGGGACAAGTTACTAAAGAAGGCTACAGACTTAGCAACCAAAACACACAACCCTTCCAGGTCAATCCTCAAACAATAGCACCTGCTCTTCTCTTCTTGTCTGAGCAGAGGGCAAAGCCCAGCGCAAGATCCATCAGAGTGCTCACTCCCCCATTTACAAGACTTATCTCGCTTAGATTTTGAAGGAAATTCTCACACATAAGCAGTATAATGAAACAATGAAAAGCAGATTTTAAAAGAAAAGTAGCTCACCTCAACAGCTCTAGAGGAAACACAATGTGAAAGTGAAAAATGAGAATCCATGCGCTCTACACAAACACATCTTAGCATGTGTAATGCTTCTCTGGTTTCTCACTAGTCCATAAACTTGACCAGGGGATGGAGTATAAAATGAGAGGGTCCCTCAGGGTCTATAGAGTTACTGTATCAGTTACAAAATCTTGGGAATGAGGCATTTAAACAAACACCTTTCTTAGTGACTCAAAAGCCTCAAGATTAAACCCACCCCAGGAGCTAACTGCCTCCTGCAAACGCCCCTTCCAACTCTTCCAAATCAGCCTCCTCCAGCATCTCACAGGATGCGGACGCTGTCACACGCAGGCTATGGTACACACTCTCCATGGCCCACAGAGCAGGAGGGCTTCTTCTTCCATCCGCTCAGGGTGAGCCTCTGGGCTGGCTCCACGGGGGGAGGAAGCACCTCCCAGGGAGCCCAGTGTGCTGTGCTTCTCCCTCCTTCCTGCAGATGGAGGCAGGCAAGAAAGAGCCCGCTCTAAGGCCAAGAGCTCCTCCTCTCTAAGCAGACCGACAGGAAAATGAAGCCACAGGAAGCACTGTGCTTCTGGAAAATGATAAAGGAGGCAAACAGGCAGGTGCTACTGTTTTCAAAATATTGTAAAATTCTCACCTGGCCCCTAAGACATGATTTTTTTGTGTACGTAAAACCTGATGAGAAATGGGTTTACAATAACTTTACCCACTGACAAATGAAGTTTAAACTCCACCCTCTCTTCCAGAATCAAGTCTGCATCCCCACAGACTAGAAGGCAGTGTGGTAAAATGTCCTCTCCTGAATGAATTTATATTCAAGTTGCTTTCCTTCGGTAGCTCCTCGCTGTTGCCTGGAAACAGGAAACCCTTCCCACCTACAAGCTTCCTGACTACTCCCCCTGTCTCCCTCTTAGTGTGCAGTGACTGTACCTGGCCATGCTTCCAGATACTGTTATCTTAAAGAAAAGCCAATTCTTTTAAACAAAGCAATGGAAGGAATTTTACCATTCAATTGTGTAGAAAGAACATTCATCAGCCAAACAAATCGTATTGAAACTTGAATTATTTAGGCAGAAAAACCATGCCCCCCCCCCCAAAAAAAACCCAACAACAAAAAACACTTTACCTAAAAGCACTTAAAATGATGAATGTTGAACACCAATTTATTAAAACAAGTGTGTCAAATAAAAATTATCCTGAGTTATTTTACCCACTACTCTACCTCACTGGTTTTTGTTTGAAAACTCTCTTAGGATAAGGGAGAACACCATCTCTTTAATAGGCAGACCCCAATACCAGAACCATTACATTAACCTCGGTGCCCCCTTAACATCAACAGCCACATCATACCAGCTGATAAGCCCTTATGGAGACTAATTATCTACTCTTCAGTTATTTGATCTTTCCTGTCCACTCCTTTGCTACCACTAAACTTTACACATAAATTAATTTTCATTTAAGATTATTGAAGCACCAAGAGCTACTGCTATTTTTATCAATTACTTAGAGAATACCATGAGCCAAGAAGCATAGGAGCCACTTACATATTTTATCTTATTCTGGTCAACAGTCAATGAAGAGGTACTGTTATTACCCCACTTTAAAGATAAGGAAACTGAGATTGAGAATGCTTAAGTAATTTGCCCAAAGTCATACACACTTAAAGCAAGCCTCAAATTCCTCTCCTAGGAAGACAGAGGCAGAACATCTTTATCTTCCAATTCTTCCTTCTATTCCCTACTAATTTTTTTCTTTGGAAATGTTGTTTTGATAAATGTAAAACCAAAATGTGCATTCACTTCCTTGGATAGGTGAATCACAGTGTGTTTCATATTCATACCAACAGTTTCAACACACTGGTCCACATCAATCCTTTAAAGAGGAACAGGTATTGTTAGGGATCCTTTTTCTTATTTTAACTAATGGGATTTATGGAAAAAACTGTATGGGCCTTTCAGAGATGTAGTAAAAAGTAAACTTGTTCTTGTGATTTGATGTTTATAAGAGCTCTGAGAGAGAAAAAAGGTCATAAGAAAACTTTCTGATCAGTCCGTTTAGCCAAAGCACAAGCCCTTAATCCCCTAACAAAATTCACAAGATAAAAATAACTAACCAGATAGGTAAGTCAAACCTTGGAATGTTGTTTGTACCTAAAGAATACTGAACATCAGATAGTACATTTGTTTCACAAATTTATTCAGCTTACAATTTTTTCCTGTTAACACGAACCCCTAAACACAGTTCATGAACTATATTCATAGTTCTATAAATCACCTTACATTATGGCCTTCATATATACAAACAAGCTTAGCTATATATACCTTAGACCAAACAAAATAGACTTCTAAAGCAAAACTTAAATATAGAAACTACCCCAAAGTTTGTGAATTGGTGAGGTCAATAAATTGAAATTATAAACTGTTAACTGAAAATTTATAGCTAACATATTCTCTGATTAAAAAAAGAAAGTCATTTATCCATTCAACAAATGTAGGTGGTGTTTTGATTCTTAATACGTTGAAGAAATCACCTCTCTTTGTGCCAACAAACTCATAAAACAGCCATTTAATTCTAAGCAAACACTATTGGTAGGACTAGGTTCCAGTTGTAGCATTATGATTTACCGGCCACCTCAACTTAAGTATATCCCTCGTATAGCCTGAGCCTCAGTTTCCCCACATCATCAAAGATAATAATGCAACACTAACTATATAAATAGGTTGTTCTTAAAATCAAATGAGAATAATCTAAAGTTAGGTTTTTCTAAACTACATATTCCTTGGTTCGCATCATATAGTAAACTGTCAAATATGAAAGACTTGAAGTCAGCACTCCTATAATTTCTGGAAAACATGCTTCATGTGTCTACATTTAGAGAACTTGACTTTTCTTTTTTATTAAAACTTTGTGGAGATACTCTGTTACTCAAGGACTAAATATTAAGATTATTTAAATTAGACATAATTATCCAGTGGAATTAGTCCAATAACTGAGTCAACAATTATTAAAGATTATGATTCTTATAAAATTTTCAGCCACTGCCTGGCTGGTGTAGCTCAATGGTTGATTGTCAACCTATTAACCAGGAGGTACAGTTGATTCGAACTCAGGGCACATGCCCAAGTTGCAGGCTCAATCCCAAAAAGGGAGTATGCAGTAGACAGCCAATGGAGGATTCTCTCTCATAATTGATGTTTCTATCTCTCCATCCCCCTTCTCCCTTCCTCTCCCTCTAAAAATCAATGAACATATTTTTTAAAAACATTTTTTCAGCCATGGAAATTATTATTTATCTAAAGCTAAAACCAAAAAAACTAAGAGAAATGAGTAGATGATGTGGTGTTTCAAAAAAAAATTTAGTATTATAACTAGCATAATCCTGTATACTACTTCTAGCTACAGATATCTATTCCCATCAGATGGTCAGTATGGGCAACACTGGTGGCAATTTTAAAAGTAAAACAGTTGTGAGATATAGGATTTTTTTGTTTGTTTTTTCCTAAATGAAAACCTATGCCACTTAATGCAAAATAGTCCTAAAATATCTTATGCACCAGAAAACTAATATAATCAAGCAAACCCTGGATAATCAAACAGTTCATGAATATCGGCAACACAATGAGAGAATGACAAATAAACCTGAATTGACATTATCAAATATTTTCTAAATTTAGTGTGGCTCACAATTTGATACACAACTAAGTAGTCTATTCCTTCATAAAGTGGTGAGAAACGGGAGAGAAAAAGAAGAGACAACTGGGGTTGCTGTTTTTAATTAAAATTATATAGACAATTAAAGAAGAGGGGAAATTCTTTACAAGAAATGTTATCATCAAGTTCACTGAAACAAAAGTATTTTTAGAACTAGATTATCCAGATAACGGTCGTGGGTTTGACCCTAGAGTTTAGAAGGGTAGAAACAGTATTTAATTGCCAGTTCCTTTGTGGATTTAGGTAACTCTTTGGTTCTAATACACCTTTCATGTATCTTCCTCTATGTTTTAAGTCTGAGACCATTCTAATATCAGTGTTCAGATACTTGGGTGTCAAAACATAACTAGACATTTGGACAATAGCAACTACTAGAGCAGAAAGTCCACTTAAGTTGATTTACACTGCCCTCTACAGCCTTGAGTCATTTCTTCTAAAAAATAGATCTGTATTTTTATAATGTGTAAGCACAGCATAGAACACAGGATCAAGAGATATTCTTGGGCATTTGGTTTCATCTGTAAGTCCCATTAATAATGGTAGACTTGAAAGTTGGATTTTTAAATGTTGTTACATAGCTTTTGCCTATTTTTATTCATTAAATTCCTCCCAAAGAGGAATTTCCTTTATTTCACTTCAACAAATAATTACTGAGTGATTATTATGCAGACTCTGCTAGTGTTAGAAGTACCAAAATATATGTGAAGTGATCCTTTATCCTTCATAATTTCCAAAGAGCATCCTAAACTTTAATAGATAATAACTTAAAATATATACGTACTTAAATATGTGTCCTCTAAAATCTACTAAAAACAGTTAACAATACTATAACTATGTGTAATCTAAGTTTCATTTTCAAAGCCTACATATTTTCATAAACATTTTACTTATTTGTACCTTAAGAAATTTTGAGTTTATACAGAGTTAACAGATGATTTTATTAAATCTTCAAGAATATTTTAATCTCCAACAAACATAAATTATTTGATTCTTTTTGTTGTTATTTAGATTTAATCTACGTACATAATTGTGAAACACTGAAAAAGTTACATTAGTGTACGTTAATTCTTGTGAATATGATCTTATCCCAATAATAAAGGTGTGCAACTGAGTATCCTATCTTCATTGTTTTTACTGGGTTAGTACTATTTAAACTTAACAGGATAACATTAAAAATTAGGAGGAGTTTAAAATTTACTTAAGATGTTTAAATAAGTCAGAAAGCACATGCCAGCACACTGATAGTAAATTAAAGGCACCCATGTCCTTGAGGTCAAAATTGATAAACAGGATGGTCCACTTAAAAACACCACCTAATGAAACTCGTTTGGTGCTGTTATATATTCTTTATATAGCCGAGGTAAGTCAGTATTTTTCCTGAAAAGATTAGCTTTCCTAGTCATATGTCCATAACTATAATAATCTTTCATTTGAATGGTTGATCACTTAAAATGTTACCTTTTAAAATGAGCCTGTTTACACATTTGTATATTAAACATTGAAATGATTATACTATATTGATGGTAATTTTAATCTTTTTAAAAAAGAATTTGAAAACATACTAATGATCAGAAGGTTGTGAGGTAACACATTGAGTTTACTTGTAATTATAAAACATTTAGATATAAAGACAAACTAACATGCAATTTACTTAATTAACATGCATGACAACCTCCAATGCATTTCAGGTATTTTGCCTTGTCTGAAGAGGAACAATCCCGGTAAAATACCCCTTTGTTAGGCACCAATTGTCTCAAAACAATGTATTAAATGAGTTTTAATTTTTAGCTCTTGTTTTTTAAAATAAATGATTGTCACAAATCCTTTCCCTAGAAATGTTTTTGAGAATTAAGAAAAAGATCTCCTGAATATCGCAGTTCCAAAAAGTTCAGGAGACATGGAGCTTCTGAAGTAGCCATCAGCACACAACTGTTCTGTTCAGGAATAACTACCATTCTAAGTATCTTAAAGAAAGTAGTGTATTTTCTGGGTAATACCTTCAGTAGCTTAGTCTAGTATAATTTCCTGTAACTTTTATTTACCCTTTTATATTACTTTGATAATCTCTTCACAAAATAAGTGCATGATCTTTTCAGAAAGAGTAAATGCCCTGCATAGTCAATGACAAAAAAAATCTGCACCCATGATATCTAGCTCAACTAATGAATCCCAACAAGTGTATTAAATGTTGTGTGTGAGCCCACACGCATGCACATGCGTGCACAGGCAAACTGGGACTAAACACTGAGCAGTAAAATCCTTATTTTCCAAAATAGAAATCACTGCAGATAACAAGCAGTCAAAGATAGGCTAAACACACCTCTCTTAGAAATACTGTTCACTTGCTACGTTTGGGAAGCCAGTAGGAGAGCCATTGATCAAGAGCTGTTTCTGCAATGAATTTCAACAACTAGAGCAATATGATTAGTTGCTTCCAGGAGAATAACATACCAGGAAACTATTAAGAATATTTTCTTAGGGTTGTTATAAAGGAATTGTTTAATTAAATGACATAACATTTTGTGAGTAAAATAACCCAGTATAGTTCCCAGCATATTGCGTCTAATAAGTTAGCTAATATTATTACGATTATGGAATTTCTTCCCTACAACAAAGGATTACGGGCTCGATTCCCAGTCAAGAGTACATGCCTTGGTTGCAGGTTCAATCTCCAGTTGGGGTGCAAACAGGAGTCAACCAATCGATGTGCCTCTCTCATGTTGATGTCTCCCTCTCCTCCTCCCTGTCCCCCTCCCTTTCTCCTCCCACTCCCCCCTCCCTTCCACTGTCTCTAAAAGTTAATGGGAAAAATTCCTCACCCCAGGGATGAGAATTAAAACAGAAAACAGGAGGGAAGGGAAGAAGGTGGAGGGAGGGAGGGAGGGAGGGGTGATTATCCATAAAAGAGATAGCAAACTTACACTTTCAACAATAATGTGAGGGAAATTTCTGTCTTTATCAACCTAAGAGACTCAAGAGACATAATGGAGGATAAAAAGAGCATGTTCATATTATTCTGTTTAGAGAGAAGCTAGAGTGAAAAGCATATTCAAATATGTATGTTTAAATGTTCTGTGGGGGTGAGGAAATTGGATGAAACTGGTCAAAAGGTACAAACTTCTAGTTATAAAATAAACTAGAGGCCCAATGCACGAAACTCGTACAGAGTAGGCCTTCCTTTTTCCAGCTGCTGGCACGGGTTTCCCTCTGGCCGCCCGCACCCAGGACCCAGGCTTCCCTCGCAGAGGGAGGCCCCACCCACCCACCGCAGCCTGCCAGTTGGTGGCCTGGGCCTCCCTCTGCGGCCCCCGACCAATCGCATTGCACCCACCTTGGCTGACCTGGCACCAAGGGGTGTCATAGCATGGTCCCTGATGGTAGTCCGGATGGTCGTTTTGCTGTTCCACCATTCAGTCAATTTGCATATTACACAGGATAAATAGTGGGACTGGAACCCATAACATGATGACTATAGTTAACACTACTCTATGATATATTTGAAATTGTTGAGAGTAAATGCTAAAAAGTTCTCTCCACAAGGGAAAAATATATTTTTGTATCCATATGAAATGATGGATGTTAACTAAACTTATGGTAATCATTTCACAATATATATAAGTCAAGTCATTATGCCACACTCCTTAAATTTATATACAGCACTGTATGTCAATTATATCTCAATAAAATTGAAATAAATAAATAAAAGTAACCATATATATATATATATGAATAAGAAAAATTTGATCATTCCAATGAAAATCTGGAAAGTTAAAATGAAGACACTAATTTAAAAATTAGCCAATTTAAATCACAATAAATATAAACACACCTATTCAGAGATATGTTCAGGCTAAATTAAAAAATAAAAAGTAAAACCTAGTTTTGTGCATAACCTTAAAAGATATATCTAAAACAAAATGACACAAAAAAGGTTTAAAATTCAGGGATGTGAAACTATAGCAGGCAATGGAAAGAGAAAGTAGGCATAGCAACAGTGGCAAGAGACAAAAAAAGAAATCAAGGAGGAATAATTAAA
>NW_006288952.1:183879-189779 GCF_000327345.1 Myotis davidii | reverse complement strand
CAAGGGGTGTCATAGCATGGTCCCTGATGGTAGTCCGGATGGTCGTTTTGCTGTTCCACCATTCAGTCAATTTGCATATTACACAGGATAAATAGTGGGACTGGAACCCATAACATGATGACTATAGTTAACACTACTCTATGATATATTTGAAATTGTTGAGAGTAAATGCTAAAAAGTTCTCTCCACAAGGGAAAAATATATTTTTGTATCCATATGAAATGATGGATGTTAACTAAACTTATGGTAATCATTTCACAATATATATAAGTCAAGTCATTATGCCACACTCCTTAAATTTATATACAGCACTGTATGTCAATTATATCTCAATAAAATTGAAATAAATAAATAAAAGTAACCACAAAATAGGACAAGAATGAAGGCTATTCAAAGCAGCAGAGCATATAAATAATAAAACAAATTTGCTCAGCCAGCATGACTTAGTGGTTGAGTGTTGACCTATGATCCAAAAGGTCATGGTTCAATTCCTGGTCAAGGCATATGCCAGGTTGCAGGCTCATTCAATGATTCTCTCTCATCATTGACATTTCTCTCTCTCTCTCCCTCTCAATGGAAAGAGAAAGTAGGCATAGCAACAGTGGCAAGAGACAAAAAAAGAAATCAAGGAGGAAATAATTAAAAGAGATTAAGAAATATTTACATTTCCAAAAAGAATCACCTTCCAATAGTGAATAGCAACCACTGATTCTTGTATATTTAGCAACACAGCTTAAAAATATATAAAGAAAAAATTCAAATAACAGAAAGTGACAAATCACATTCATATTAGTAGACTCTAAAATACCTCTCTCATGACCTAACTGGTTTGGCTCAGTGGATAGAGCGTCAGCCTGCGGACTCAAGAGTCCCATGTTCAATTCCTGTCAAGGGCATGTACCTTGGTTGCAGGCACATACCCAGTAAGGAGTGTGCAGGAGGCAGCTGATCGATGTTTCTCTCTCATCGATGTTTCTAACTCTCTATCCCTCTCCCTTCCTCTCTGTAAAAATCAATAAAATACATTTTTAAAAAATAAAATAAAATACCTCTCTCAGAAAATAAGAAATTTAAAAGATAAATAATGCTATGAAGGATAGGAATTACACATTCAAAGTAAACTACTAGATACAATATTAACCTAAAAAATAAAATATACAGAACTCTGGACTCCACATAAAAAGAAATCACATTCTTTTCAAAGATGTGAAATACTCAGAGATTGATTATATAGCACATAACAAAGGAAATATTAACACATTCCTACAGGCCACATTCACTAACCTAAATACAGTAACATTAAAAAGGCAATAACAAATTATAGCCAAAAAATTTTAACTGAAAATTTTAATCCATGCAGTGGAACTTGAGTTCTCACACTTAATTCACTCCAGAAGGCTGTTTGAGAAGCAATTTGTTCGGAAACCGAATCATTTTTTCCCATTATAGATAATATAAGTTGAATTAATCTGTTCCAGACCCCCAAACAATTCCGTTTTCTTATATACAGTACTATATTTCCTTTTTAAGCTTTATCATTCTCACAACTTTCCTTTTCACTGTGCTACAATCATTAACCTTCTTAGGACCCATGGTGACTTACTGTACATACTGAATAATAATAAGCAACAAAAAAAATACAAAAATATTCACAGCACAATTTCCTGAGATGTTAACAAAGCAAGGTTTAGCGGTAAACTGACTCATATTTGGGCAACCTCTCCTGTGTTTGTTACCTGAGAGACCCACGACTGATCGTACAGGTATCAACATGAAAGGGTTGTGGGGTTGAGAACTGAAGTGTGATCTGACAACCAAGACATTTTTCTATGAACAACTTGGTCATGAAACTGAATTGTTCGAGATGAGAGATGTTTGAGAAATGAGGTTTCACTGTATTTCTAAGCAACGTAAGAGTAAATCAGCCCTGGCTGGTGTGGCTCAGTTGGTTGGGCACCATCCTGTGCACCAAAAGGTTCCCAGTTCAATTCTCGGTCAGGGCACCTGTTCAGTTTGCAGGCTTGATCCCCAGTAGGCACATGCAGGAGGCAGCCAATCAGTGTTTTACCCTCACATTGATATTTCTCTCTCTCCCTTTCCCTTCCTGTCTCTCTAAAAATCAACAACAAAAATTTAAAGAGTAATTTTGAAATATTCCAAACTATCAATAAACTATGAAAACCTATCACATGTCATCAAAATGGTAAGCATAGGAAAGAAATAGCACAACAAATGACATTTTAAAAAACAATAAATGAATTATTTTAAAACAAGCACTAGAAAAAAACACAAGACAAAAATAAAGAATTAGGATAATATAATCTAATAAACATATGAGAAAAACTAAAGACAGAGAAAAAATTAAGTATTAGAAGAGAAAACTAAAAACAACTGTATGACAAAAGCTTTAAAGGTTACAGGAAATACAGTTTCCTAACAAAACATAAATGATCAAACTTATTGAAGAACAATCAGAAAACCCCACAACACAATATCCAAAGTTAAAAAAAAATTAAAGTTGCCAAAGATTACATCCTCAAAAAAGGCACTAGCCTGAGGCAGTTTTATAGAAATTCTAATAATATCTAGATTAAATAATGTTTACCTCAAGCAACGGTTTCATAGTAAAGAAAGGTATAAGGAACTATGACCTATGTAGGCTAAGGCTCACTTAACACCATAACAATAGCAAAGAAAAAAAATAGTCCAATAATACTTCAACATAGATATAAAATTCTTAAGTAAAAATTTAAAATATAATAAAACAGAACATGAAAAAAGTAACATCAAGTTGAGCTTATCACAGAAATGTAAAATTAAATTTATCAATGCAATTCACTACATTAATAGGGCAAAAGAAGAAAATGACATGGATCAAGTCAACAAACTAATTAGCACACGTTCATGATAAAATTTCTTTGCTAAGAATAGGAGAGAATTTCCTCAACCTGATAAAGAGGATCTAGAAGAAGCATATAGAAAACATCACTCATAGTAGTGAAATAAATATTAGATATTATTAAAATATGTAAAAATATATACACTATCACTAGAAGTAATCAACATTATTCCAGAGGTACCAGTCAATGCATTAGCCAAAACCAAAAAGACAAGAAAAATAGAAAAAGCAAGAGATTGGACAAGGTGACATAACTATCATTAGTTACATGTGATTTGACTTTCTGGGGAAAATAATACCCAAGAGAATCAACTGAGAAAGTAGCAAAACTAGTGAGAGGTATTATCTATATATATAAAAGCCAAGTGACCGGAATGACCACTCGCTATGATGTGCACTGTAGAGGCCAAGCGGCCCGATCGGAGCCCCAATCGACACCCCCCAACCTCCCACAGCCCCTCCCCGCAGCTGGCCCCACTCCCAATCAGCTCTCCCAACCCCAATCGGGGCAGAGCCGGCGGGCCAACCTCTGGCATCCCCTCCTCCCACCCTCCCGGCCCCAATCGGCCCCCATCTGGGCAAGCCGGCTGGACCCCACCTGTGCACGAATTTATGCACCAGGCTTCTCGTAAAGCTATATAATTCTATTATTTCCACAGAAATAGATAAAGGACATCAATAGTACACAATGTATAAGTTCAAAATCAACCCCAAAATGTTGTACATGATAAAATCATTTCAAATTATTAGAGAAAGCACATACTAGTCCACAGATGGGCTGGAACAACCGGCTTCCACTTTGTATAGGGAAGTGAAGAGCTGGGAAGAGTTTAAAAATTCATCTCTACCTCACAACAATACATGCATTATTTATCAATGTATATAATTATGGGTACAGAAAGAAAAAACAAGAAGGAAAAGACTGATAACGTCGACTACATAAAAACTGACAATGTCCCCATGAGAAATGAAACAAAATAAAAAGTAAACTGAGAAAGATTTGCCATATATGTTAATATATGTTAGAGAAGTAAATAATATATAGATTACATATATAAAGCTCATTCAAAAACAATACCAAGAAAAGAAAATCTGATAGTGAAATGGGCAAAGGATATACAGTCAGCACTCTATATCCTCAGGTTCCACATTCCACCAACCACAGATTGAAAATATTAAAAAAATAAATAAAAGTTGCATTGTTGCTGATGCATACTGTGTAGTTAGCTTATGAGAGTACAGACTTTTTTCTCTTTGTCTTGTCATTATTCCCTAAATAATATAGTATTAATTATATAGCATATGCATAGGATTAGGTATTGTAAGTAATCTAGAGATGATGTAAAGTATACAGAAGGATGTGCATAGGTTATATGTAAGTGAAATGCCATTTTATAAAATGGAGTTGAGCATGTACTGATTTTAGTATCCATGGGAATACTGTAATCAATCCTACTGACTCCAAGAGATAACTGTATAAGTAGGTAAATTTTTTTTAAAATCAACAGATGAAAGTATGTTCTACTTTGTAGAGAATTCAAATTAAAGCAAAATGCTATTTTCATACATCAGGCTGGAAAAACATTAATGTTTGATATTACATTTGGTAAAGGTGTAGAAAATAGTGGCTATGCTCTGCTTTTTTCAATGAAAAAAAAATATGTCTAAGTAAATGCACTGAAAGGATTCTAAAGAATAAACACCTAACTGATAAAGTATCTAGCTTGAAGAGGTTTGTGGAATGGATGGCAAAACATTAAGATTAGGAATAAAATTAAAAGGAATTTTGTGTCTTTTATTCATTCATAATTCATTCACAAGCATTTATTTAGTGTTTAATACATGTGAGGCACTGTTATAGCACTGTATTTATGGAACATATAAAACAGACAAAGAGCCCTGTTTCTCTGAAGCTTCCTTTTCTAGAAAGGGAAGAAGCAGATTTTAAAATTACTCATATTTTTAAAACCTCACCCAAGGGTATGTTTATTGATTTTAGAGAGAGGGAGAAGGAGAGGAGGGGATAGAGAGATCGAGATAAAGGGGGGTTATTTTTTAAATTTATTGATGAGAGGAGAGAGAGAGAGAGAGAGAGAGAGAGAGAGAGAGAGAGAGAGAGAGAGATTGGGAGAGAGAAAAAAGAAAACAAACATCAATGTGAGAGAGAAAAATCAATCTGTTGCCTCCAATACATGCCCTGACCTGGAATCAAACCCGCGACCTTTAGAGATGACACTCCAACAGCCTGAGCCACCCAACCAGAGCATTAAAATACTTTTATTTTAAATTAAAGTAACTTCAGAAAATATATATATCCTATATAAGAAAAGGCTAATATGCAAATTGTTCCCTCAGGAGTTTGACCGACTGGGAGTTCAACCACTCGCTATGACATGCGCTAACCACCAGGGAGTGGTGCAGAATGAAGGAAGGCCCCAGCAAGCAGCTGGAAGGCCCTGATTGGCCCTGATTGCTGGTCAGGCCTAGGGACCCTACCCATGGATGAAGTTCGTGCACCGGGCCTCTAGTATACACACACACATGCACACACACACGCACACACACATTCTGGAAGGTGTTGATCTTTGACAAAGAATAATGTATTCATTTATTACCTGTGAAATAGAAACATTAATTTTCAAAACTTTATAAAAGCTTACCCTATCTAATAAAGAGGGAATGTGCTAATTGACCCTCACACTGTCACAAAGATGGCAGTGCCCAGAGCCAATAAGGAGGGAATATGCTAATTGACTGCCCCGGCCTCAAAGATGGTGGCACCCACAGCTAATAAGGAGGATATAAGCTAAGTGTCTGCCCTGCCCTCAAAGATGGTGGCGCCCACAGCCAATGAAGAAATATGCTAATTGATTGCCATACCCTCAAAGATGGAGGTGCCCACAGCCACAAGATGACTGGCAGGAGAGGGCAGTTGTGGGCAATCAGGCCAGCAGGGGAGGGCAGTTAGGGGTGACCAAGCCAAAAGAGGAGGGCAGTTGGA
>NW_006288952.1:181085-183779 GCF_000327345.1 Myotis davidii | reverse complement strand
GGTGAGAGACACCCCCCACCCAAGTGCATGAATTTCATGCACTGGGCCTCTAGTTTTCTATATAATAGTTTACATTTAGGAGAATAGGACGTTGTGTCTGTTCCTCGGAGATGGAACTCAAAACCACATTGAGCTTCACAGAAGTGGTAAGCAAGGGACAAGGGTCCCTGAGAAAAGGGCAGAGAAAGGTCCCTGAGGCCATCCTCAGGTCCTAACTGGGCAAAGGAGACTGTCTAAAGATGTCCCTCCATTAATGACTGGCCATTCCCCCACCACCACCACCACCACCTATCCCCACACATACCCCCATAAACACAGACTGCTGTCCTGCTCCTTCCATACGGCAGGGAGGAGTGCTGCAGAGCCCAAGGCTGTAGGGTTGACAAGATTTCTAAACCAAAGAACCTTACTGTGGACAATACAATAATTTTCGATTCAAAAACAGATGTTAGTTTTTCGCTTTCTAAATATTTGTACAACTACCACATGAAAATTTCCCCATATTTTGGAGGGAAAGAAATAAGTCACATTACCCTGCTGCTATAGTCTAGTAGTTCATTTAGTAAAAAAAAAAAAAGAGAGATAGCCTTGCTCTAGCTGGTTTGGCTCAGTGGACAGAGCATTGGCCTTTGGACTGAAGGGTCTCTGGTTCGATTCCTGTCAAGGGCACATGCCCGGTTGTGGGCTCAATCCCCAGTAGGGGGCATGCAGAAGGCAGCTAATCAATTATTCTTTCTCGTCACTGGTGTGTCTATCTCTCTCTCTCCCTCTCCTTCCTCTCTGAAATCAATAAAATAATAATATTTTTTTAAAAAGAGATAACCTCAAAATTGG
The DNA here is from genome assembly GCF_000327345.1 of Myotis davidii. Taxonomy (NCBI): domain Eukaryota; kingdom Metazoa; phylum Chordata; class Mammalia; order Chiroptera; family Vespertilionidae; genus Myotis; species Myotis davidii. The sequence goes on along the minus strand of NW_006288952.1, from coordinate 182,945 downwards.
TACTTTGTAAGTTATATATTCTATGTGATTAAACTATTTTGTAGCAGGTGCAAGCACGTTAATTCATTCAGGTTACCTACAGTTCTTTCAGCAGAAATACCTATAAATGTGAATAGTACTCTTGCTGGTTTGGAACTTTCCTCTGTTTTCATTCTAAAATATGAAATGTAAAAACAGACTTTACATCTGGTTAAACAAGAAGCAGTTTTCAAAATTAAAAAAGCTCCTCTACTTTTTAATTTATCATTAATATCTCCTAAAACATACATATGTATTTTACATATAATTTAGTTTGTTAAAAAGTATATTCCAATCAGTTAACCTGTCAAAAATAAGTGAATTATGTAAAATGTGATATTCAAAGATTATTTTTAATTCATTACACAGGACAACTACCAACATATTTTAAAAATTAGCCCTAACCAGTTTGGCTCAGTGGATAGAGCGTCGGCCTGTGGACTGAAGGGTCCCAGGTTCGATTCCGGTCAAGGGCAATGTACTTTGGTTGTGGGCACATCCCCAGTACTCCTACTGCCACACCCTCTGCCGGCCCGGTCGCCCCTAACTACGCAGGAGGCAGCTGATCGATGCTTCTCTCTCATCGATGTTTCTAACTCTCTATCCCTCTCCCTTCCTCTCTGTAAAAAATCAATAAAATATATTTTTAAAAAATTAGACCATTAAATAAACCCTGTATTTGTCTAAAAGCAATGACAAACTCTAAAGAACTATTATTCTTTTAAGACACTATGTCCACATCTGCCTACTATAAAACACATGTTCAAGTCATGAACATTTGAGTAAAGCGAAACTTCCCTTAAAACAAGTGTGTTTATTTGAACACACAATTTCAGAACCAAATCAACAAGTGTTTTACAGGTTCACGCTCATAAGGGATCACATATGTGTTTATTTTAATGTAATCTCATTGAAATAAACACAGCTGCGTTTAGTTCAACACGTGAGAATCCAGATCTACACGTCCGTGTAAGAAGGAATCACAAAACCATGATTTAGTGCAGGGTAATGTGACTAGGAAATAGCACACAGCAGCATCCCTTCCTTCAAACACATGGCTGAAAATTAAATCTGTAGATAAAAAATATAATTCAGTGTCTCCCAAAATGCACTGAAGCATATCAATGTATACTGTCAAGTATTAAAGTATTTCTTTTGTATTTCATTTGAAAGAAAATAAAGAAAAATGCAGAGAATGATAAATAACAAAATATGCATGAAGCTACAATTGAAATTTAACATTTCTGTAGTACAGTTGACCTTTGAACACCATGGATTTGAACTGTGCAGGTCCACTTACAGGTGGATTTTTTTTTCACTAAATACTGTAAATGAGTTTTCTCTACCTTAAGATTTTCTTAATAATATTTTCTCTAGTTTACTTTGTTGTAAAAATACAGTATATAATACATGTCACATATAAAACATGAGTTAATCAACTTACCAGTAAGGCTTTCAGTCAACAGTAGGCTATTACTAGTTAAGTTTTTGAGAGTAAAAATTATAACCCAATTTTTCAACTACGCAAAGTGGGGGAAGATCCCTAAGCCCAGCATTTTTTTTTATTAACAAAACAACGTCAATAAAAATGACATCCTCCCATTTTTCTCTCCCTTGTCCCAGTCATCTTCATCCCTTTGTCCTCAGAAGTGGACACTGACATGAACTGCAGCTAAACTATGTATACCATTGTTTTGAGTGTTTTCTAAAACTTATATGGATCATACAAAGTAAAAAGTATTCGGTGATTTGGCTTTTGCTCAACAACATCATTTTTGAGATTGAACCATACTAATTCACTCAATTCATTTTAACTGGTTCACATTTCTTCCATGGCATTGA
>NW_006288952.1:179757-180920 GCF_000327345.1 Myotis davidii | reverse complement strand
TGGCCCCTTGAGTGTGGCTCTTCCACAAAATACCACGTGCGGGCACGCATGTACAGTGTGATTGAAACTTCGTGGCCCATGCACAGAAGTTGGTATTTTGTGGAAGAGCCACACTCAAGGGGCCAAAGAGCCGCATGTGGCTCGCAAGCCGCAGTTTGCCAACTACTGCTCTAGGGTATACTAGATATAGAATTGCTGTGTTTCTCAACTTTTACCAAATATTGACAAATTGCTGCCCCTAAGTGGTTGTATCAAACTGTTCTTTGATTTGGAATGGGTTCTACAGAACCAGGACAATCTGTCCCAAGCATAGTGTTCAAGTAATCGGTTTCTAAAATGGCAAAATTTTCATTTATCCCACACTTTATGACACCTAAATGCAGACTATTCAGAGTTGCAGATTGTTTGTTGATCCATGTAGGTTATTAGTACAGTGGTTCTCAACCAGAGGTGATTTTTGCCCCCTTAGAGACATGCTGATTGTCATTACTAGGGGGAATAATACCAGCATCTAGTGGTTGGAGGCAAGGGATTTCTCACTTTCCCCATATTGCCTTTTGAAGAACAGACCTGGTTTCTTCTGGCATAAATTTACTTCCACTCCTTGACCAAGTATAAATTCCAAAAATTTTGGCCTACAAAATCATTCATTAGATAATGAGCAGTGACACCAAGTGGAAGTGTTTTTCCTGAAATCACAAACAGTTGGACTCAGAATAAAGAATATGAGCTACAGCACATATTAACATCCTATAGCCCCATTATTCAGAGTATAACATCTCTTCCTGAAACAACTGACTACATATCTAAACTGGAAATACAACTAAATCTGAGTCTCATGGTTTATCACAAAGAAATCTTATTCTTAATTTTTAGTTGACTTTATTTAGTATCTTGGCTGCTACTTTTGCCTTTTCTTTTATTTATAAATCTAAGCTAGAGCAAGAGCAAGAGAGAGAGATTTTTAAGCTCAACTATTTAACTACTTTTTTTGGGGGGTGGGGGTGGGGGGGAGACAAGAGATTTGCCCTAGCCAGTTTGGTTCAGTGGACAGTGTCGGCCTGTGGACCAAAGGGTCCTGGGGTGGATTCCAGCCAAGGGAAGTACCTTGGTTGCAGGCTCCTCCCCAGCCAGGGGCCCTGGTCAGGGTTCATTCAGGAGGC
>NW_006288952.1:179135-179553 GCF_000327345.1 Myotis davidii | reverse complement strand
GGTGATTTGGCTTTTGCTCAACAACATCATTTTTGAGATTGAACCATACTAATTCACTCAATTCATTTTAACTGGTTCACATTTCTTCCATGGCATTGAATACACCTCAAGATATGTTTCCTTAATGGTGGGTCCATGGTGCATTCCCAGTTTTCCCCATTACAAATACATTCTGCCATGAATGTCCTTGTACCTGGGCTCTTGTGCAGATGTTTGCCAGTATCTCTAGGGCAGTGGTCAGCCAACTGCAGCTCACAAGCCACATGCGGCTCTTTGGCCCCTTGAGTGTGGCTCTTCCACAAAATACCACGTGCGGGCACGCATGTACAGTGTGATTGAAACTTCGTGGCCCATGCACAGAAGTTGGTATTTTGTGGAAGAGCCACACTCAAGGGGCCAAAGAGCCGCATGTGGCTCG
>NW_006288952.1:168841-178358 GCF_000327345.1 Myotis davidii | reverse complement strand
GGGGGGTGGGGGTTGGGGGGGAGACAAGAGATTTGCCCTAGCCAGTTTGGTTCAGTGGACAGTGTCGGCCTGTGGACCAAAGGGTCCTGGGGTGGATTCCAGCCAAGGGAAGTACCTTGGTTGCAGGCTCCTCCCCAGCCAGGGGCCCTGGTCAGGGTTCATTCAGGAGGCAACCAATCAATGTGTTTCACTTCAGTGTTTCTCTGACTTCAGTGTTTCTCCCTGGTTTTCCCTCTCTCTTTTATTCTCCCTAAAAATCAATGGAAAAATATCCTCAGGTGAGGATTATTAAAAAAAAAAAAAAAAAAAAGACGAGATTTAAAAAAATAAAGGTCAAGATACTACAGAGGAATTGCTGGAAAAAAAATGTTTGCTTTTGACTGAAAGGACTTTTGAGGACTTTTTTCTTTTTTCCCATTATATACCTTACCCTGAGTCAGAGAGCAGTAAGAGGTTTAACTTTCTCTTGACTTAATATGCAAAATGTAACTTCATAATTCATTTGGAGACCATGTGAGTCAATGTATTTCAAAAACTGAACAAGAAGAGATCAAGAATTTTAAACTCTTATTATTGCCATCCTTGACAATTTTATGACCAGACCTGTGACTTACAATAATTGCCTCTACAATGAAGTCTTATTCATCCTTGAGTTTTAGGTCAACAATTCCAAATACTTGCTTGCGTCTACAAATGGGACGCCCCTTTCCAAATTCCACACTCCTGAACCTGAACTGCACTTTCTCTGCACACCCTCACGTCCCTTCCACTGCAGAAGCTCCATCCTTGTGTGAAAGGACCAGCATCCTCTTAGGCAGGCAGCTTCTTCAATGGCTTGCTATCCTTTATTTCCCCAACTCCCTATACCACTTCTTCTGCAGTATCTTTTCTTCGTTTCTTCTTTCCAATTTAACTGTCATAGCTAAGACCAGGTCCTAATTTATCATGTACACCCACAATTTTCACCGGCATGCCACAGCACACTGGGGTGCCCCAAGAGGCACACTGCTGCCCTGGCTGGGTAGCTCATGGTTACAGCATCATCCTGCTATGCCAAAGTTGCAGGTTCAATCACTGGTCAGGGCACCTATAAGAAGCAACCAATGAATGCATAAATAAGTGAAACAACAAACCGATGTTTCTCTCTCTAAAATCAATCAATAAATTAAAATTTTAAATTAAAAAAAAGCACACTGGTGTGCTGCAAGAATTTTTAAAACATCTAATACTGGACTGTTTAGTCAGGGCACAGACCTCTTTTCCTTTAGATTGTCAAAAAAAAAAATGACAATAGCCAACACAACAGCCATCTGGTAGGAATGCATCACAATTATATCTATTTTTTTGTCAGATCAGCAAAAAATATATTTTTTGTTGTGCCACAGAATTTTAGTAATTAGTGTATGTGTTCAATGAGATGAAAAAAGTTGAAAATCGCTGGTGTACACCGATTGCTTCCAGGCTTGTCTCCCTCCCAGTTATTCCGAGTTTCTCCTCCTAAAATTCATCCTAAATATCTGTTGCCATATTAATTTAAAGTTCTGATTACATCACCTCCCAGATTAAAAATCTTAACTTGCCTGACATCCAATGATATCCATGACCTGGCCTCAAACCAATGCTGAACAACTTTTCTCCCAGATTTCCGTACTAAGCCAAATCTCAGGCAAACAGAATGAACAACTAGCTTTCTACACACAAACTCATACTTGCATGCCATAGTGCCTTTTCTCAGGCCAGCCCTAATACCTAAAAGGCCTCTCACATAAATTTGTACATGGTGTAGTTCTTATCCTACTTCAAGGCAAAATCAAATTGTGTCCTTTTCATGAGGGCAACTGTTTTCCTCCATCAGAAGAGCTCTCTCCCCTAAATTGTCTCTTGTTCACTTATGCCCATACTATTAATGCTATTATTGTTCTGACCACAGGGGACAGTATAACTAATGGCTAGGAAGATGGACTCTGGAACCAGACTGCCTGAATTCAAATCCCACTACTAGCTACTTATCTTCCCTGTATGTCAGTGTAGTGGATGCTGGGAGTTGGATGCTAACAGCTCACAGCTGCACAATAACTGCCTTTCCCAGAGATTCCCTCCCTCACTGACTGTCCCTCTAGTAGACCCCCCTGACCCCAACCAATGTCTGACTGATTAAAGTATTAAATCCTAAACTCCTTTAAGGAACCCACTAAGGCTAGATTTTTACCAAAACCCACATCTTTACCTGGATTCTTCCTCTACCTGAGTGGTTCTCAAATTTTAATATCAATCAGAATCACCTGGAAGACTACTTAAACCACAAGTTGCTGCCCAACTCACTTGAGTGAGACCTGAGAGGATGTATTTCTAACATGTTATGCTGACACCGCTAGTCCAGGGACCATGCCCTCCCCCATCCTGCTTCCTCCCTTGCTCAGGTTCCTCCTGAGACCTCCCTCCACAAATCACTTGCACAAGAATCTGCATCTCAGGCTCTGCTTCTAGGAAACCTGACCAAGACACAGCTTCTTAATATATAAAACTGGCATGTTATTAACTCAAATGATTATTGTGAATACAAAATCAAATAACACATGCAACAAGCTTAGAATATTACCTAGCACATAAAAATCTCTTAATAAGTATTAATTACCATCATCAGCTCCCCTAATACTATTAAACATTCATGAGCAAAGGGACTCTATCCCTTACCCAGTTTTGTATCTTCTATATTACCTAACACCAGTATCTACAATCGAAATCAATCCAGTGAGCTTACTGTATTGTGCATTGCACTAGATCAGCTGTTCTCAACCTGTGGGTCGCCTAAGACCCTTTGGCGGTCGAACAACCCTTCCACAGGGGTTGCCTAAGATCATCCTGCATATCAGATATTTACATTACGATTCATAACAGTAGCAACATTACAGTTATAAAGTAGCAACAAAAATAATTTTATGGTTGGGTCACAACATGAGGAACTGTATTTAAAGGGCCAGAAGGTTGAGAACCACTGCACTATATACAATAACTAAAAATTATCTCTAAAAGGAAGCTTTAATATCTGCTCTCTGAAAAAAACCTGGAGGAAAACAGAGATACAACACTTGCAGTTACAGGCAATGTTCACAAAAAGAATTCAAAAAATGGGGGGAAAAAGCTGGGAATGCGTCATCAGAGGGATTCCTGGAAGATGACTACTACAGAGCAAAGTGTCAAATGTTATCCTGAACAGGATGTTAAACGGTAGGTCACATACATGTGAATAAGGCTTTACTACAAAATAGATTCCCAATAAAAAACAATGAATCTGAATGAATCTTTAATTTCCTGAGAGCAGACCTATTATTTGACTTGATACATGACTTGCAATTAAAGTAGAAATTTTTTGATGTTTAGATGAACAGTGGGCATTAAAAGATTTCTCTAGCAATGTTAGGCTTTAGCTAACAACAACAACAACAAAAGTCCATTATGATGTCTAATCATTTTGCACAACTATCTCAACTAAGTCCACACTTCTCAAAATAGAACTATCACGCCATGCCCACTGTTACTATCCCTAGGGAATCTATAGAGTAATATAACAAGCCTATAACAAGCCATAAAACTTAAAAAGTAAATATCAAGCCCAGCTGGCATGGCTCAGTGGTTGACCTTCGACCTCTGAACCAGGAGGTCACCTAGTCAGGGCACATACTGGGGTCACAGGCTCGATCCCCAGTATGGGGTGTGCAAGAGGCAGCCGATCAATGATTCTCTCTCATCATTGATGTTTCTCTCTGTGCCCCTCTCTTTCCTCTCTGAAATCAATAAAAATACATTTTAAAAATAAATAAAATTTTAAAAAGTAAATACCAATTTTCTTGTTGAAAATGATTTCAAATGCTACTTCTATGCTAAAACATGTAGGTATGTGGATTATACCAGTGTATTCTTTTGTCAACACTCACCAAACATTAAAGATCTCTGTCTTTAATTTTTAACCTTAATTTTTTTAAAGTATTATGGAATAGAATGTAATATTCAAACTGTTTTATAAAATAAAGCATTCTAAAAAAAAGATAAGATAAAGCATTCTAGAAACTTCAAAAGTATGAGCTTCTGGTAGCACAACTTGGCCAATGATCCCTGACTTCATAAGAATATAAGTTTACTTTCTTGTGGCATTCAGAAAGTCAAAAAAATTTGAGAAGCAGAACACTAAGAAAACCAAAGATCCCTCTGATTCTGGCTTCCAGGTTTATTTAAGGGAGAGTTCCAGAATCTAGTCAAATGCTTGGTTCCTTAAAGTTTCCCAACATCTTCATTTAATTATTTTATATAAATTGAGCCTTTTCTGGCCTGGTAGAATTATCACTTAAGACTGGTCTGTGCCCTAAAACACATTTCCTAAAGCAACCTCTTCAAAAGAAATACCAGAAAATCACCACAACCACATTAGCCCCAGGGGGGACAGTCCCACTGGTTCTGTTAATTGAAGGAATAGCTACAGAAAGTTACCAGATACCTATACGGCTGTTTAACACCCAGCATTTAACTGTATTACTCGAAGGAGTAATACATTTTGCTCAGCAAAATGGTCTGGCTCAAGGCCAGCATCTAAAACAGCATCTAATCCAAAAAAATAAAATAAATATAGATACATACATCAAAATTATAATCTAATATGAGCCATTTTAAAATAATAACCATGTTCAATAAACATCTACTGAATCAGAATTGAATAGGTAGTGGTTTCTATTAACCAATATTTTTCTAAAATGGAAAGCAAAGTCATAATATCTTGGAGAAACTTGGCAGGATAGCAATAAAGACGATACCAGAACATGTGAACAACAGAGCTGACCAGAACCTCAGCCACCCAGACCAGTACTCGATCTAACAGTAGAGAGAGAAGGGCTGTTGTGAAAGGACATGGCTTTTTCCCCTGACATCAACTTTATAAGATTATGGATACGCTCCAAAACCTCCTACTTGCTATATTGCCCCATTATTTTTTTTTAATCATGAATTTATGCAAGTTATATATGTTTTTAAATATATTTTTATTGATTGCAAGTTATATTTTTAAGAAATTTCTGTTTTTATCTTCTGGGGACAACAGTTTATAACATTTTTTTTTCCTACTATTTAAGACTAGAGGCCCGGTGCACAAAAATTGATGCACTCAGGGGGTCCATCAGCCCGGCCTGTGCCTCTCGCAGTCTGAGACCCCTCAGGGAGTCTACTTGCCAGCGGGGAGCAGACCTATGCTGCAGTCGGACATCCTTAGTGCTGCTGAGGAGGTGGGAGAGGCTCCCACCACCACAGCTGTACTGGCAGCCGTCAGCCTGGCTTGTGGCTGAGCAGAGCTCCCCCTGTGGGAGTGCACTGACCACCAGGGGGGAAGCTCCTGCATTGAGCATCTGCCCCCTGGTGGTCAGTGTGTGTCAGTGACCAGTTAGTTGTTCTGCTGTTAGGGTCAATTTGCATATTACCCTTTTATTATATAGGATTATTATTATATAGGATGGTCATGCTTGGGAGTAGGAGGGAGAATTTGTACAGAGACTTTAAGACTATATTGCTCATTCAAAATCACGAGAATTTGTGTGAATAATTCTTGGCTGGCTTTATCCATGATTTCACAGGCTTAGCCAGAGCTCTGAGAGATGTCTTTCAGGACAGCTCTCCATCGCAGTGGTGTTTCAGATGCCCTTTATTGGGGCTTCTTTACCCTTTTTTAAAAAATATATTTTTATTGATTCAAAGAGGAAGGGAGAGGGAGAGAGAGATAGAAACATCAATGATGCGAGAGAATCATTGACTGGCTGCCTCCTGCATGCCCCCCACTGGGGATCAAGCCCACAATCCGGGCATGTGCCCTGACCAGGAATTGAACCGTGACCTCCTGGCTCATGGGTTGATGCTCAATCACTGAGCAACATCAGCCAGGCTAACCTTTCTAACCTGGAGATGCGAATATTGTATTTCCAGAAGATAAGCATCATGTTCTTAAACTTGAGTGGGATAGTATTTTTGGTGCACTTTCTGCTTTGTGATAATTCTAATAACTTTTAATGGACTTTTACTATTACAGTATGATGTGACCATAGCAATGTCTTCTTGAAAAGGTTAACAAGCCTTCTCCAAGCTATTTCCACAGTCTTTAATGAAAAACTCAACTTGTATAGATTACTTTGATATTTGTAAATTACTTTTTCTTTGCTAAAGTGCCCTTGGAAACCTATAAATTCATTTGTGAGCTGGGTACATCTAAAACCTTAATCCTAGAGGCAAACACAAGAAAAGTATCCCAACTATACTACAGTTGACCCTTGAAAAATACAGATTTGGCCTGTGCAGGACCACTTGGACGCAGATTTCTTTCAATAAATTTACAGTCCGCCCTCCTTATTCCTGGGTTTTGCATCTGTGGATTCAACCAGTTGGGGACTGAAAGCAGTATTTTTGACCCACAGCTGGGCATGTACTAATATGAAGGGCTGACTGTACACATTGTTCTGTGCTATTTTATATATGGGACTTGAGCATTGGTGGATTTTGATATCCACAGGGGTCCCGGAAACTACTATCTGGAACAATTCTGGCTACTGTTTCCTTGTCTTCACCTCAAACTTCTAAAATGCACCTCTCCTGTTTAAGCCCTGAAGTCTCCCCTCCCTCATGCTGCACTCACAGACACAACCCTCACCTACCTAACCTGTCCTTTAGCCCATGCATTAAAAAGCACAAACCTAAGTTATTTCATTTATGTGTGGGATATAAAACAGAAAGCAACAAATGAATAAACAAAAAAACTCATAGACACTGACAACAGAAGGTAGTTACCAGAAAGGCAAGGGGATGGGGGCGAATGAAAAGAATAAAGGGGGCCAAATTTATGGGGATGGAAGGAGACTAGACTTTGGGTGGTGAGCACACAATGCAATACACAGATGATGTATTATAGAATTGTACACTTGAAACCTATATAATTGTATTAACCAATGTCACCCAAATAAATTTAAGAAAAAAGAAAAAGCTCAGGCATAGACATTAGTCATAATTACTTGGGAGCATGGGGAAAAGTGAAAAATTGGACTTGGACTCTAGAGTCAGAATGACCACAATTCAAATCCTGAAGCACAGAAATAGCTACATTGTCTTTGTAGGTAAAATGGGGAATAACAACATCTACCTCATTGTACAACTAAAAGTGCTGGGGTCCAATCCCAGCAGGTCCAGGGGTCCCCAAAGGTGTGGACGGAGTCGGCGAAGAAGGAATGAAACAGAGACAGCGTTCAGTTGATCAGCAGCCTAGCCAGGATCTCCAGCCAAGTTCTGGTCTGGATCTCCAGAGAAGTTCTGCCCTCTATTGTCTTGTTACATCCGTATTTATACCAGTTGATTTTAATCCTGTCAATTTCTATTACAAAGGTTAGGGCGTTTCTTATCTCCATTCCAGGGAGTAAAGATTATGTAGCTTAAGCATGATTGTTTGTAGTTAAAGTGATTAACTACCCGGCTGGCACTTAGTTAAGGAGTTTCATCCCCTCCCTGACTTCAGGGAAAAATCCCTACCTGGGGAAACAACCTTTCTCGGAGAGGTGACCTTGGTTAAAACACACAGCGCTAAGGAGAGCAAACATATTAAGAACAGTATGCTATATACGCCAGGTCCCTTGAAACATATGCTGTGCAGATGTTTCTTTCCTGCAGCGACTGTGTCAAGCAGCAAGGATGGACCGGCTTCCGGCAATAAAGATTAAATGAGATGCTTTAAAATACCTATCACATGCCTGGTACATAATGTTCAATACACAGTAGTATTATAAATACAGAAGAATTTATAAAAATGGTTAAATCCATAGATATAACACAGGGGGGATTTTCACTGTTTATTATAATGTAATGGGATGTCGAAATACCAAATAGCTCAAGCTCAGCAAATTCAGCAGATCCTTACCAACCTGAGGTCACTTTGTTACTCCAAAATAAAATTTTTGACATAAAAATTTCTTCCCTTATGAAGTCAAACGAAGCACAGCATTTAAAGGGTGGGTAAAATGAGGTCTTTGCTACCTCAGCAAAAATTACTGAAACTGGCTTTTATCTATAAGTCCTTAAATAATTGCAGCTGTAATGTCCTTAGAGATTGCAGATCTCCCTGCCTCCCATCATGGTTGTTGAGACTAGCTGAAATGTCCCTGGTTCTTCAGACTTAAACAAGGGAAATATGAAGAAACCCAGATGAGAATCCGTCATCTTACTTCAAGAGAAAGAAACTAGTGGCAGGAGGGGAAGTTGGGGTAGGTCTTATTATTTTTTAATTTTTTCAAGTGTGTACTTTTACTGATTTGGACATTTTTTAAAAAGTTTTACTTTTAACACTGATTTAGAGTATCCTCACTTCATGCTTTTTCATCTTTAATTGGAGTAATATCTACTCATACCAAGTCTATAATGCCTGTTTTCTTTATTACTATGGAAGCTGATGTTGGGGTACCTACATTTGTTAACTCTATATTCCTGAGGCTTAATTCCATGCTTGTCAGACAAATGGCAGGACCTCAGTAAGTGTTGGTTTAGTGAATGTAATGGTTTCTGTGATAGCCTATTCAAGAGTTTACTTCTGAAAATAACAAGAGTTGCTTCAACTGCTTCTCTAACATTAGCAGAGGATCAGACCAAGGCCCAGAGTAATCCCTTAACACACTAATGTCTCTCACAGCTGAACAAACCCAGCAATTATTTATTGGGGGCATCTTCCATGGGCCTTGCACTCTGCTCAGAAAAAGGCAATGTTTTGTAACAGAAGTAAACATGGCCTTTCAGCCTCCTAAATGAAAAAAAAAAAAAAGATACAAGTCAGGAACTTATGAAGAATACCAAATAATCTGAATTTTGAAATATTACAATCTGTCAATGTTTATGGGAGATTCTTTCCCCTTGTGGCTCTAACAGGTCAGAGTCACAAGGAGTTGCCCTGGGAAGGACCTTCCTGATCATTCCAGGCCAGCCCCTACTTCATAGATGAGAAAACTGAGGCCTGTTGAAATAAAATGTCTGGCACAAGTTACACACTTCAGTGGTGTAAAAGCCAGGACTAGAATCTGGGTTTATCTGTTTTCAGAATTTACTCCCTAACACACAAGCACATTAATAAGGTCTTTGATTTTGAAAGAAAGGATCATACAGATTACACTTTCATACTGTCTCTTCTATATACTAGTAGTCTTATACATTTATGCTAGATGTGAAGGCAAAAGTTGATCAGAATTTTCTGAAGAATTCTTTTCCTAACAAAAATGCATTGTTCTAAATAAAATGTAAACATCATTACTATTCTATTTAAATAAGTTTTTAAAAATGCCCTCCCTGAAATAGTTTCTTGGAAACCACTTTATAAAACTGATGATCATTAAGAATTTTCACATAAAAACCAACGAAGTGCTATCATTGGGCTACATTACTGATTCAAGATGCAGCATCAAATGAATAACTGATATGCGGTTATTCCTATATTTCCTCTCTTCTCTCTCTCTCTCTC
>NW_006288952.1:160466-168810 GCF_000327345.1 Myotis davidii | reverse complement strand
TCTCTCTCTCTCTCTCTCTCTCTCTCTCTCCTCTCTCTCTCTCTCTCTCTCTCTCTCTCTCTCTCTCTCTTTCTCTGTGTGTGTGTGTGTGTGTGTATTTATAAATCAAAACATACAAAGGGCCCAAAAGAACTATAAAAATGTATTTATAGTATATAAAAATTGAACTCTGATATAAATTACCTAACATGATATAATAATTTTACTTAACATTCTTTTGTTTTCATAGTGTTGCGAGCATGACTTAGTGGTAAACTCTTAGAAAAGCTGTTCTAGTTAATATGATTTAATGCTTTCATTTTCTCAAAAAAGAATTCCTATAGTAAAAGGAGACATTCAAAATCATTCCACTGGGCTAGTTAAAGCTGTTTACTAAACTTTAGTGTGCTGTCAATTCAGCCTCTAAAATACCACTTGGGTCCATTCGTGGCCACCCTAGATGAGTCCCTAATTACTTCCAGCCTCTGATGCTGCAAGTCTTTATCACCTGCTCTTGCCACTCACTCCGCTTTTTCAGTGTTACCTGTGCATGGTATGAAGCCTGCTTCAAAAATCCTCCACTGCCTGGCCTTGCAATTATGAGCCTTTAGAACAGTGGTTCTCAACCTTCTGGCCCTTTAAATACAGTTCCTCATGTTGTGACCCAACCATGAAATTATTTTTGTTGCTACTTCATAACTGTAATGTTGCTACTGTTATGAATTGTAATGTAAATATCTGATATGCAGGATGGTCTTAGGCGACCCCTGTGAAAGGGTCGTTTGACCACCAAAGGGGTCGCGACCCACAGGTTGAGAACCACTGCTTTAGAACCTGATCCATTATTACTTTGAGCAATATTTCCCCTGCACTCACCTGCAGGCTTCCCAATCTCTGGCATACCCTGGCCCTCACATTTCCCTTCACCAGGATTGTCCTTTCCCCTATTTTCTCACTCAACAAAAATCTGACAGCTGATTCTGTAAAAGTACAAAACCAAATAAGGTAATTTCCTCATGCTCACAGGGTGTGCCCAAATCCCATTCAATCTTTAAGACACATTTCAAGTTTCCATGAAGACTTCCCTAATAATGTAGCCAGATGTTACTGCTGCCTCATTTGTCATGTCATTTTGTCATCTATCATTTTAGCATACTGTATTACTCTCCTGAGTAACTAATCACTTTAGCCAAAAATCAACACAGAGGTGTTGAGCATCTACTGTACCCAGGCATGTGCTAGCTTCTTTCCCATGTGTTATCTCATTTATATCTCATAAGGAGGTTATTTCTGTACTTTCTCTCCCTGCTGTACACACTCCTTGTGAGCAGGAATATCACTTTCCCCACCCTTATCCTCTTGGTAACTAACTTTCACAGTGCCTAGAACATAGTAGGTGCTCAACAAATATATGCTGAATGAATTAACAGACCTATAAATAAATTTGGAAGAAAATTTTTTGAAAAGAAAGTATAGCTCAACACTATCCCTGTCTTGATTCTTTGTAGATTATTTTAAAACTTAGATGTAGCCCTCCTGCCATCGGCACTATTTTTAAAAAGGCAATTAAAGAACAGCACACTTGCTGAACATACTCTTCTTGTCAGTCTGAAAGGTCTACATGCATCTTCTTCCAAGCAACATAGTAGTTTCTCCCAAAGCCTGCCACCAGGTACAAACTTCTGTACCACATTTCACACTGAACAGGAATGTCTCCAAGAGTGCCAGACACTCTAAAAAATGGTAGAGAAAAAGACACTCAGGTGTTGGAAGAGGACAGGGCACCCCAAAAGTCAGCACCACACTCTCCATCTTTGTATGAACCACTCTTGGACTTGCCCAATTCCTGACAGAGTAAAACTCCTCTCATCACAAACCACCCTGTTTAAAACTGAAACCCTGCACTCTCTCTCCTTCCTTTGCTTTATTTTTCTTGTAATATATTACCACTTAACATATAGAACTTACTTATTAGCCTCTTTTACCCCACTAGGAGATACCTTCCCATACAGGCAGCGTTTTTAACTATCCTATTATTACTAGCCCTAAAGACTGGAACAGAGCCTAGCCCATAGAAGAAGCTCAATAAATATCTGTTGAATGAATGATACAATTATTTTATTATTAAACTTTAAATGTATAATATTACCCATTATCAGGATTCCACCAACCACAAGAAAACCACTTGTTTTCTAAACCCTTTTTATATATATAAATGAGTATAAATATAATATCACTAGAGTCTGGTGCATGAAATTTGTGGACTAGGGAGTAGGGGGGCGGGGGGTCCTCAGCCTGGCCTATGCCCTCTCACAGTCCGGGAGCCCCATGATCGATCACCCCAAAGAGGTAGGTCCCGCCCAACTGGCCAGGGCTCCACGATGGATGGCCTCCGCAGAGGGAGGCCCTGCCCACCCATCGCAGTCGCCTGGGCCTCCCTCTTTGGGGCGATCATGGAGTCCCCCAATTGTTCGATCGCCCGGCTGGCCGGTGGCCTGGGTCTCCCTCTGCAGGGCAATCTTGGGGCGATGGCAGGGCCCCCAACCAATTGCATCACACACACCTTGGCTGGCCTGGCGCCAGTGGGTATCATAGCGTGGCCGTCCAGAAGGTCATCCAGATGTTTGCTGTTCGGTGGTTCGGTCAATTCGCATATTAAACTTTTATTATTATAAATGTTACATTTGCAAATAGACAAGTGAGCACATATCAACACAGATACACTCAATATATCTGACAGAAGAATTCATACAAAGTAGTATAAATTCATAGATGCTAAGTAACCGTGTGCAAAGCACTTGACTGCTTTACATAGATTTTATTTTTTAATTTTAAAAATAACTTTCAATAGTAACTATTATTTTTTCTTTATAGATGAGAAAACCAGAGTACCAAGACATTAACAAGCCTGGCCCAAATTCACTGAGTTAAGAGGTGACATAGATGACATTCAAATGCGGCTTGCCATACACACGATGATACTTCTATCCATGATTTCTCCCAGGTAGATTTTAAAAGACCAACTTAATTAGGTTTCTGGAAGTGCGACTCAGTTTTAAATCATGAAAACTCAGCCAATCAAATGAGAGAGGAAGAGAAAAAGTAACTGTTCCAGCAATCAGAGATTAAGAGTCTAGTTATAAGAGTCCCTGGATAAGTGAGGACAATGGAAAGGGCACTGGCTTTGGACTTAGATCCTGTGGTTCCTCCCGGGTGATGCTAGGCAAGTTACTTATCCTCTTTGAGCCTCAATTTCAATATTTGGGAGGGGAGTGAAAGGGAGGAGGGAAGAAAAATAAAAGTGGGGGAGGGTATATGTATATTATATCAACCAGTAAGATCTGTTATGATCTTTAAAGTGAGATATTTGAAAAGGCATATAAGAGTGCCTGATATAGCCCTGGCCAGGTGGCTCAGTTGGTTGGAGCACTGTCCAGTACACCAAAAGGCTGCAGGTTCAATTCCAGTTGCAGTTCAATCCCAAGTCAGGGGGCAAGTGGGAGGCAACCAATTCTCTCTCTCTCTTTCTCTCTCTTCCTCCTTCTAAAAATGAGTAACAACATATCTTCAGGTGAGGATTTAAAATACATATATATTTAAAGATTAACTGATATATATAATAGGTAGTAAATACAGGTTATATTTAATGTCATATTTTATTCATTTCATGAAGAGTAGAACAACTATATGTAGAGAGAGAAAAGAAAACCAACTGCAATAGGTTTCATGAGAATATGGAAAAGATCAAATTAGATCTTAAAATTAATATGCCAGAAGAACCTATAAAACTCTAAATTCAGTCTTACATTTCACTCATCCATTAAGTAACTCCCAATGCCTCTTTGCTAGACAGGTACTGAAGCAGGTACCATCAAGCCTATGAGGCACAGTGATCAACTATACAAATAAGACCAAGTTCAGTAATTTCATTTACTGAATAGATATTTAGTAAATGCTCGCCAATACCATTAATTTACTAATGCTTTGTTTTAGAACCATCATAAATTCCTTCAAGCTTTCTTAAAGTTCTGCCAGATAACTATAATTTATGCCATCATCTTAACCTATCACAAAGATTTAAAGCTATAAATCTTAAACAAAAAATTTTTTAAAACTTTTGAGTTTCATTTCATGTTATCAGAGCAAATATTTCTCTAGCACTATTTCATTATAATATAAAGCAGCTTTTTTAGGTAATTGTTACTTGTATAGCATTTATACACGTATAAAGCACGAAAATAAGTATTGATGGGATTTCAAACTATCTTGTACATTATGAAATTTACCTAAAATACTCATTACTATTAAGTCAGAATAAACATACTAGCAGAGAAGTCATATTAACAAACCATAAGAGAAACTGGTTGGGTAAGAAGTTACTCAGCAAATCAATATAATTTATTTTTTCTTCTGAAAATATAGTAGGAGTAGAAAGGATTAAGGAGCTGGACATTACTTTCAGATATAATAACTATATCACAGTTGTAATAAATAATGATAGGCCCAGCACCACAACCAGTTTTTTAAATATTATGATCAAATATCTAATTCATACATTTTAAATTCATAAAGCACATATTTAAATTTTTCCCTGCATTAACATTGATTATTATGGATTTTTATAAAGATAAATTATGTTTTTGTGTTAACTCAGAAGTCCCATTACATAACTTTAAAAAATTTAATTAATTAATTCCACCTCTTGGTATTTGGCCAAAGAAAATAAAAACACTAGTTTGAAAAGATATATGCAGCCCTGTACTCACTGTGGCATTGTTACAATAGACAAGATATGGAAGCAACCTAGGTGTCTTTATAGATGAATACATAAAGAAGATGTGGTATTATGCAATGGAATATTACACAGCAATAAAAAAAGAATGAGATCTTACCATTTTCGACAACATGGATGCATCTAGGTATTATGCTAAGTGAAATAAGTCAGGCAAAGAAAGACAATTACTGTTTGGTTTCACTTATATGTGGAATCTAAAAAGTAAAACAAAACAAAATGAAACAAAAACAGACTCATAGAAACAGAGACCAAAGAGATAGTTACCAGAAGGGAGGGGGTGGGGAGATGAGTGAAAAGAAGAAAGGGAATATAGTCAATAATCTATAATAATAAAAGCGTAATATGCTAATTAGACCAGATGACCTTCCGGACATAGCCAGGGCTGCAAGGGAAGCCCGGGTGTCAGATGCCTGCCGATGGCCAGAGGGAAGCCCAGGGCCCGGGTGTCAGAGGGAAGCCGGTGCCGGCAGCCGGGGGAAGGAAGGCCTAGTCTTGTATAAATTTCATGCATCGGGCCTTTAGTATTGTGATATGTTTGCAGAGTAACAGATAACCGCTGGAAATGGCAGCACGGTGATCACATTGTAAAATATGAAAATGTTGAGTCACCTGAAACTAATATAGCCAATATAAGATTGTATATCAACTATACTTAATTTTTTTAATCCAAAAGAGGACATACATTTCTTGCAAAAATGATCTCATGTACCATAAATGATTTTGTCACTTTCCTAAAATGATATCACTAAAAGTACTTGATTTATTTAATCATGGGGCCTCGTGTATCATGAAATCTAAAAATTCTGAGTTTTATTTAGTGAATAAAGTAAGCAAATAACCAGTATTCTGACAAAGGACTTTTAAAAATATAGTCCTTAAGTTATTCATACTAACATTTCCAAAAATTATGACAATAGTAAAATTACAAATGTGATCAATTTAAACACTTGGTCAGGAGTAACTAGAGAATGACTGTCAGCTCAGCAAAGCCTATACAGTAAAGAAATCAAAATTTGGAGGATCAGTGGCTCCCAGGTCTTAGAGCTGATCTTCAGAGGGCACAGTGAAGGGTGCTGATTCACACAAACTTAATATTGTCTGATCTGTCTGCCATGAGCCAGGAAGCCAGCAGGAAGGCTCTGGAGAGGTTAGGTATTACAGTGGGGGCAAACTGGTCACTGGCCAGTGGGACCTAAGTAAAAATAAAAGATTAAGGACTACGTTAGGCTTCACATGTAATATTCCTACTAGAAAGAATTAGCACCTTTGAGATACTGTAAACAAGCAGTCTCCTTTTTACAAACCAGCAACATTTTACTGTCCTTTCTCCCAAACTATGAGAACTGGTAGATCACCGTTTCAAAATCTTTGTTTTGAACCCTGTATTTTACATCGTGTCACTGAGCTGAATGAAAGGCCCAGCACAACTGTTGTTGTAACTACTTAGTGCATCATCACTACCTATTGGGCGAGACTCAAACTCAGCCAGGGCAACACTAGACTAGCCTATCAACTGCCACTCCTGAAATAAGAAGGAGAAAGGTAACTACTGCCCCTTTTAAGAAAATAAATCTATGGACCAGCACAAAGCTTCTGACTAGATTATTATCCTTCCAAATGTGTAGGAAACTAAACCTCTACAATCCCTAGCTGCCCAAACAACTGCTCTCAAGTCAGACAAGCTGCATTCTGAAACCTTCTGCTTCCAACTAAACACAAGGTACTGATCTGCTATCACCATTTTCACACAAAAATTAAAGGCTTTTATTTCCATTGAGCTGCCACTTAAGATTTATAAAAAGTTCGTTTTTCCTTCTGTCCTCATAACTCAAGTCCTCACTGAGCATATTTCTTCATCACAGACTGCCAATTTTTGGTATGTTAAAAATCCCATCAAATTACACTTATATGATGTGACAATTAACTGTTACTGATGAATAAAAGAGGTGGATGCTTAAAGTCATTCTGCATTCTATTACTGCACCTATCTAATTTAGGAGAGTTCCTTTAAAAAGGTCCAAAGTTGCCCTGGCCGGCTTAGCTCAGTGGATGGAGCATCAGCCTGCAGACGGAAGGGTCCCAGGTTCGATTCTTCTGGCAAAGGGAACATGCCTGGGTTGCGGGCTCAATCCCCAGTAGGGGGTATACAGGAGGCAGCCAATCAATGATTCTCTCTCATCATTGATGTTTGTATCTCTCTTTCTCCCTTCCTCTCTGAAGTCAATAAAGAAATATATTTAAAAATAAATAAATAAATAAATAAAAATAAAAAGGTCCAAAGTTTTTCCTCTTTAATCAGAACTCTAAAAGACTAACTTTGAAAATATATTAAATTGGTTGGGCCAAGAGATGTGTAATAGAATACAGAGCCTCTTGTCGTATACTGCAGAGGTAAAGAAATGTCTCCATTGTCTATTCTTTCAATTTAATTTTTATTATGTTTATAAATTTAAAAATAAGGAGTTCATAAATAACTAAATTTCATATTTAAAAACTGTATTTATAGTTTTCTAGATGTAATGTTTTAATATCTAAAGACATGAGCTCCTTGGATATAATTTCCTACAGGGTCTCCACGTACAGCTGTGCAAGTTGTTCTGTGCACAACACTAGGAGGCACCATTCACATCAGAGAGCAGAGATCTAAATATTTATTATGACAATTTTCTGCCATAAAGTGTCTTTTTCTAACAAAATCAATCTATTATGACAACTTTCCAACATTTGGAACTGGAGTATCTCAAGGAAAGGGGGCCTTTTTCTAATATACACAAAGGAGAAAAACAGACTAGCCGGCTGCTGGAGCTACCTGGCTCCTGTTCCTCTGCCAGTAAGGAGTTGGGGGATGGCCACTCTCAAGTGAACTCCTCTGATAAGACATGCCAGACTTCCTCCCTGAACTACAGAGTGGAGGTTAATTTCTCCCAAATGAGACATAAAAACACCAACCTTGAAAATACCATCTAGGGTCTTAACTCACTAATGTTTAGTCCACATACATCTGAGTGGATTCAGTCAGTTACAAGGTATGTGGTCACTGTTTCACTATAGTAGTTACTTAATAAGGCCATCATGAGGCGTCACAGGACACAAATCAGTTAAATCACTCTCACAAATAAAGCTGTTAAGGTTTCACAAACGCCTTTCTCCTGCTCGACAGCAATGAGCAGTTTATACTGTGATGGACAAAACAAAACTTAACAGCACTGGAAACTTGAAAGGCTCTTTTGCTTAAGATTAGGTTAAACTGCTGTAAGGCTGGGATGGTTTTTCCTAAAACCAGACTGTAATAAACTTATGACATTTGATAAGCTGGGATGCCATTTAACAATGTGGTATTGTTTTGTAATTTCTTCCTGTGTTTCCACAGGATTCAGGGAACTACATCAAAGCCATGTTTCAGTTTATTATCTGTTAGTTACAAAAATTATGTTATACTACTAAGTAAATTAGAAGTCAACTAGTAACACAATAAAATGATTTCAAAGTTAATATGTATAATGTATTACGTATAGCTTTATTCTAATAATACATAACATTTTAATTCTTTTATAACTATTTATAAATGAC
>NW_006288952.1:147850-160340 GCF_000327345.1 Myotis davidii | reverse complement strand
TTCCTGCTGTGAAAATGGTGCCATCAATTGACTAAAACTTTTTTATGTTATTTTGGAGCTAAGCAGATTTCTACAGCAAAACACCAAACCACAGAAGCCTTACATCTTAGTTCTAGGTCTTCCATTCACATGGCCTGGGTCTCAGTTTCTTAGTCTAGGGCCTTACTTTCTTCAAATTTAAAATAATAGATCATGCTACTCCAAGATCATCTGTAATATCTCTTTTGGAGCTAAAATTCTATTATTTTTCTTGAATGTAAGTTATGCAAATTCCAAAACTATTTTTTTTCATGTGGTGGCTCAATTTCTTTTAATCATCATCTCTTAGGATACTATATAATACTAATTTCAGCTTTAGAACTTTACCATATACTTAGAAAGACTCAAGAAATAAAGTAACTGTGTATACGGCAATCTGCATGGCAATATAGAAACACAAATAGAGAAAACGTACTTTTCTCCTGAGAGAGAAAGCTGTGCTTTAAACCCTCAGTGTCACAATTCATTAGGAGTCAAGACAGGTACATGGCACTGTAGAGTGATACCAATGCCACGCGGGAAGCACAAGAGGCAGATCAGAGAGTGAGGGAGTGGGAGCTTGGCCTCTTAGCGTGAGCTAGAATGGAATGCCAGCTCCACCGCTTCTGGGAAGGGTGACCCTGGGAGAGTTGCGGAGCCTGAGACACAGTTCCCTCGTCGAAAGTGGAGACAATTCCTTCCTCACAGGCTGTTTCCAGGTACAAAGAGAGGGACCACTGGATTCAGAGTTTGCATAACTGCTTAAGAACAGAATCTTAAGTTATCCTCATGACATTTATTTTCATACCCCATCTTCAATGATAACCCAACCTAAAGAAAAGAAAGTTTATAGTTTCTAACCCCTCCCATCTTTATATACCTTCTTCAATAAACATGCACCGGTTTTTCTTCAAATTGCAATTCTTCAATAAACTTCTTCTTTAGCCATTATTACTTCTATCATGTCCAAAGTAGTAATATTCAAATACAAATTATAAACATTAAATTGAAATAAAGGGAATCTATAGAAACAAATATTCTAAATAAATTGCTTTTGCCTCAGACTGTAAATCTTTTAAATAAAAACAAAAGTTTCTGGAGCTCTAATGTAATCAATCTGTTATCATTCTCTCACAGTAAGATAATTATTAGCCTCTTTACTCTTGGGGAACTTTGAAATAAGATCCTAACAAATAAAACTTCTCTACTATGTAGAATATTAATTGAATAATTGATCCTGTAGTAATTTTTGGATAGAAATATCTTCTTTTATAGTTGGCAGAGATGATGTATTGAATTCTCTAACTAGCCTATTAAATGTTCCTTTTCTACAAAGTGCCAAGTTAAATTGTCTTTTAAATTAAAAAAAGAAAACTATGTACAAGCCTTCATTTCTTTGAAAACACCAGTTGATATCAGATTATAATATAAATGTATTCCAGAAATGGGTGTAGCTCAAATATCTATATATTATTTCATATTTTCCAATTAATTTTCATTGTAATTTCAGAAATGTCTCATAGGAAGGAAAAAATGGCCCCACTACATAATCTAAATCTCACGTAAGAATCCTAATATACACTTCAAAGCACTTCTTTGTTAGTGTGTGGTCCCTATGCATTTAATTTTCCATCATAAGCTACAAAATAGTTAAGTCAAATGGACAGTCGTTCCACAAGATCTGAGAACACTTATTTAAATACACAAATAGATTTAAGTACACCAGAAAGTTAAGACCCATTTCACTGATATGTTATATCCCACTGGTCATGAACAATTAAATTACCATATTGTCCATGCCACTGCTATTACAGGTATTTACCATAACTTACTTGGTTGAAAATAAGTAAAAGAAAAAAACATATCTGTTCAAATTAGATAAATTCTGCTCTGCACATTGGGCAGCTCACTAAATGAGTGGCCGGAATACTGGGTTCTGGTCTCACAAGAGCCACTGCAAACTCAGTGACCTGGGTCAAGCCACTCAATAACCCTGAGCCTATTTCTATTTCCTCACCTGCAAACTGAAAATAATGATACCCTACTATCTATCTACCTCACAGAATAATTTTAAAGAGTAAAAGGTCAGTGAAAATCACAATGTAAACTCTAGACTGCAATAACAAGTGGAAATAAGCTGTGTTACTACTGTGCCTTTAACAGTGACAACCTTATAATAAAGATTTGATGATTTGATGATTTAATGATGAGACTGTGCTAAAGATGGAGGAGGGCTCTTTGAAGAAATTTTTTCCAAGGCTAGGAAGGTTGGGCAGAATAAACTGTTTTTGTAAGGGCAAAGGGAAACTTCCTGTATTTACTATAAGGCATCAGAAATGCAAATGAGAGCATAGTAACTTATTAATTGTGCAGAAGTGAAACTGCTTTAAATAAACATGTCCTAAATGAGACTGAGCTATAAGAAGGGTAAGGAGGTACCCATCTAGACCTTTATGGCAGAGCAGGAAAGGATGGATATCTGCATCTGGCCAGCTTCTAAAGGACAGCTAATGCCTTCACTTCTCAGGGAGGAAATGTTTGCTCTGATAGCACTCAATAAAATGCATGACAGGTTTATTTTATGACCACAAAATTAGAATGTGTAGTACCTTTTAAAGAAGTCTGACTAAGAATAAGACCAAACCAGTAATCTTTACACTTCTGGATATATATTATTGGTAGGTAGAGAATTCTGGCTGAAATAATAGTTGTCAACTTTGTACTTCACTGAGATTTTTATGTTTGCTCTGATAGCACTCAATAAAATGCATGACCACAAAATTAGAATGTGTAGTACCTTTTAAAGAAGTCTGAATAAGAAAATTCCAAAAAGAGGAACAAAAATGCCAAGTACCTTGTTTCATTTATGTGTAAATAAATCCAGTTCTAATTGTAATAGTATACATTGTGCTGATCTATGATATATTCCAGCTTTAGTGGTGGGAGAAGAAGGTATAATAGCACACAAGAAATAATTCTGTTGTGAATTCCATTTTCTTCATTGATAATACGACAATAAAAGTATGTTAACAATGATCTTTAAATAAACAACTGTAATTTGGCAGTTGTGGTCACTAGAACATCTCTGTGCAGGAAACACTGCCAAGGCTTAAAAACATATCTGTGTATGAGGTAATCCCAGAATCACTGGCTTTGCTTCAATCAGGGCAGGATTCATTTACAGGCCTCTGATCTTGACACTGATCCATTCCTGCACACGCAGAGCCTCTTACATCCAGGTACATAGTATAAAACAGAGCAGTCCAACAAAAATTGATCATAGACACGGGTCTAGGCACTGTGGGCACAAAGATGAATAAAATCCAGATCCTACTGCTTAAGAAGGTTACATTTTTTTTGAGATCTGAGGTTGCCAAAGCCATTCCTCTGAGATATTCATACTAACACTGTGCCCCTCACCCCACCACCACCACCAGCAGCACCATGAGCACCACTGGCTGTAATTTTCTGCTTACCAGAGATACAGCAATGAACAAAAATTGTCTCTATTCCTACCAGATCCCTCATGCTGAGGAAGGGTCTGTCTTCCTTCCTCCTGACTAGTCTAATTCTTCCTATTCATTCAATAGTATCTATTGAGCTCCTAAGCAAGGGATGAGGATACAGATAACAGCAAAACAAAGTCCCTGATCTAATGGAACTTACCCAAACTTGGTGTGACATTGCCCAATTTTGACCTATAGTCTCCAAAGTGGGGTTCTCAAACACCAAAACATAAACAAGACATAGTAGGTAAGACGTAGGTAGAAAATATTAGAATCTTATTTATATTCAATTTATCTTTCTTATTTCTAAGCTATTTATATTTTACTGGAGGCCCAGTGCCCGGATTCGTGCACCAGTGGGGTCCCTCAGCCTGGCCTGTGCCCTCTCGCAATCCAGGACCCCTCAGGGGATGTCAGACTGCAGGTTTCAGCCCGGTCCCTGTAGGGCAGGCCAGAGGACCCCACCAGTGCACACACATACACCAGGCCTCTAGTATGCATATAAAATCTCTGGTTAATCTCTTCCCACCCTCTTCCCACCCTCTTCCCTCTGAGATTCATCAGTCAGTTCCATGTTTCCATGCCTGTGCATTGAGCGTATGCCTCCTGGTGGTCAGTGTGCATCATAGCTACTGGTCAAACAGTCGAATGGTCAGTTAGGCTTTTATAAAGAGAGAAATTACGTACATTATATATTAATACCTCAGTATATGTAATTTATAAACAAATGTACACATATCAAAGATACATGCTCAAACTCTTTGCTGAGGAAGATAGGGCCACATTTACAAGGTCCAGAGATGCCACTTGCTTAGATGACACATTTGGAATGAACTGTTTGGCCCACATAGGTTTAACTTGGGCTTTCCACCAGGTTCATTTTCTCCCTGACAAATTCAAGGAAGCATTTTGCAACAATATCTAAATACTAAACAATACAACCAAAGATCAGGTCCCATTTTCCCCACCCCCAATTGTCTGCTATCACCCTATACTCATCATCCCTGTGTCCCATGAATATTACAGAATCTTTGTCTTTATCTTCTATTCCACATGTGGTATGTGTGTCATAACTATACTAGAAACATGCTGAAACTAGAACCACTATTTTTTTAATTCTGCAAGCCCCAGAATCCCTAATCCAGTTTTATATACAGTAGGTCCTCGAGTAACATCGGAGATCCGTTCCTATGGCACGATGTAACACGATTTTCGCTGTAAGTTGGAACTCACCTACATAAGCACCTACGTCGCTCACATGGAGCTCATACACAGCAGTAATGAAGTGAAACAGTAAAAAAAATTTAAAAGATAATAATTCCTGACCTTTACTTGTGGTAAATAAATAATAAAAAACATAAAGCACATACGTCGAAATGACGGAACTTTTTTATTTTTATAAATACTGTAAATGGGAGATGGCGACATAACCATGGAACGACGTACGTCGAGTCTGATGTAACCCAAGGACTGCCTGTATATTGAGTACTCAATAAATATATGTTGCATAAAATAAAGACAATTCAAAATATAGAACCCAGATTTACCCAACAGATATGATAGAGGATTATCATTTGCTTTACCAAAGATGGCTCTTCTTCATAAAAAGATGAGTATTATGTTCCTTTACGTAGCTCCCCTATGTGTACTTTATACTGATTACTTAATATAGGAACTGGGAATGGTAAATTTTTAAATTATAAAATCAGTAGCCACTGCTAATTGAAGGTCATTTAGAAATACAGATGAAGCATAATGAAATTAGAATTTATCAATAATAATATATAATTTTGAAACACTAGTTAAGTCAAAACTTTTCAAGAAAACATCTATAATGAAGAAAAGTACCAATTACCCTAATTCTTAAGATCTATACATTAGACTTAAGGTCATTTAGCTGTATTTCACAGATATGTCAGAAATTACATATACGGTCACATTTTTAAAAAATAAAGAAAAGGAAATCCACTTCCTAACAATTAATTCATGATCACAGTTCTTCATGCAATAACCATATCACTACATGTGTGAGACAAGGTTTTCATATGTAAAACTCTATGTCCACATGTGATTGACCCACTTCCTGAAGCCCTTTCAAGCTATAGAAAACTTTTATATGAATCTGTATTATTCATGCAGAGCTGTATACAGGAAATTACTAAAATACAACAAAACCCTGAACCTTACAACAAATCTGAAGATGTTCTATGGGACTACTAAAAACGGATTGCACCAAATGAGATGAGAACACATGCTCATATATAAAACTTATAAAGAAGTAGATTATTACTGTGTGGACTCGTAAATAATGAGATCTGAATGCCTGTACTTCCATGATGCCAAACAGCCCAAATCAGAGAATGGAAGACTCTCATGTTATTATTCTGTGTGTCTCTGTTTCTCTCTGCTGCTTTAAAGTTATCATTAGGGGCATTATCAATGTTGTGATCTTATGAATACTAGAGGCCCAATGCATGAAATTCGTGCAAGGGGCTTGGCCCTTGCAGCCCCGGCTGACACACACACACACACAGATATATATGTACATATCCTATATAATAAAATGGTAATATGCAAATTGACCCTAACAGCAGAACGACCGGTCGTTATAATGAGCACTAACCACCAGGAGGCAGACAGTCAATGCAGGAGCTGCTTCCTGGTAGTCAGTGCACTCCCACAGGGGGAGTTCTCCTCAGCCACAAGCCAGGCTGACGGCTGTGAGCACAGCGACAGTGGCAGGAGCCTCTCCTGCCTCTGCGGCAGCACTAAGGATGTCCGACTGTGGCTTATGGTCACTCCCCGTGGAGAGCGGACCGAAGCCATCAGTCGGACATCCCCCGAGGGCTCCTGGGCTGCCAGAGGGATGTCTGTCTGCTAGCTTAAGCTGGCAGGTGGACATCTCCCAAGGAGTCCCGAACTGCAAGAGGACACAGGCTGGGCTGAGGGGACCCCCTCCCGAGTGCATGAATTTTCATGTACCATGCCTCTAGTATATATATAAAAAAGAGGCAATATGCAAATTAGGCCAGGACGTCGTAACGGGTCACAACCGGACAAGAGGAGGTTGTGCACACAGGTGAGGCCCAGAGCAGAGATGGAGACAGAGTCAGGGGGGCTTGTTCGAGCCTGACTCCCGCGGCGGCCGGCACTACGTGAGTCAGGTGTGGGTCCCAGCCCCTCACAGCACCAGTCCAGCCTAACTCCTGTAGCGGCAGGTGAGCATGAGTCAGGCTCAGGTTCCGGACCCCCATGGTGCCGGTCCGGCCCCCTGCGGCACTGGTCCAGCCTGATTCCCACAGCAGCCGACTCTGCGTGAATCAGGCACAGGTCCCAGCCCCCCACAGGGTGCCTCCTCACACAGTGGGAGGTGGGGCACCTCCTCACACAATTTCAATCGCACTCTGGGCCTTTAGTATTTAAATAAAAGCCAAATTAGGGTTAAAAATCTACTATAGTGCCAGGGCCAAATTAGTTTTACAACCCTAATGACAATCAGTACAAATACAGTGTCACAGCAAGAAATTCCTCCCACCCCCACTTAAGTGTCCAGCTCCTATGCTGGAATTAACCAGTTTTTCAGTGGCATTTACTCAGTACTATTTTATGCCATATCTGTTAGAACAATTAGCACAGAATAAGGTATAGCATAGATATTTACATCCAGTGGCTTTTCCCAGCCAGCAGAACACATTTACTTTGAGGGCAAGAGCTGTTCTATATTCATCTTTTTCATCTTGAAATCTGAATCAGCATCACCATGTTATAGGCACTCAATCCACTTAAGCTGAATTAAATTGATAATAGTTTTTGCTACTTTAATCTCACCAACACTGAACCAAAGTATTTAATATGCAAAATGTTCTTTGAACATGACCCAATAAAACAAGTAAAAAAAAAGGTGTCAGAGGCCATATATTTATGATTTGGTTTACCATCCCACTTGAATGAGAATAGCGTGGAAGTGGTTTATTATATGGGGATGAAACACAAGAAATGGAAGCCCACCACCTTTGGTAAAGTATCAGTCAGCTAAAATAATGCAAGAGCATACTTTTAATAAGACTGCCATCCATAGCAGCTACTTTGCCAAAATAGGAAAATACCATATTTTCATGTTTTATGGATTAGGGAAGAAGGAAAAGCCATTTAAAAAAGAATGACTACATTTTGATCTTCCATATCTGAATTACTCTGGGACTTTGCTGAATTTACAAAGATAAAAGAATTTAATTTCAGACAAATAGGGCTCTTAGTATAAAAAAAAGGACATATTATTTTGTATTTTCTAAATGATTTTCTACTTGTATAGAAATGTATAATTTACAAAAATCTCTTCTATTTATCAGAGCAGAAGTAAGTTGCTTAGGTAAAATAAATCAAAAGTACCCAAATACCACTTCAAAAGCTGTCAACTTTTGACTGACCCTATGTCTAACTCACGTTTGATCATTAGACATCTGAAATAGAAGTCCATGAATCTGCTTATTATTTTTTCCAATAATTAGGAATTCCCTTTCAAAGCAAATGTCAGGAAATTATTTCATAAAGGTCTCCATGCTATATTGGTAAATTCCTTCAGTGAAATAATTTAAGTATTAAAACGTACCAGAGTAAAAACATCATAGAATATTCAGCCAGAAAAAAACCAACTCCTCATGAAAGAACAAAGAATTTCTAATGATGTATTAGAGGAATTACTAAGTAGTAGAAACAATATTTGCTGTGATTAGACATTTCTATACTAGATATATCAACTAGAAAGTTAGTTCACTAAATGTCAATTTATAAACTACATTTGCACTGGTTATTTTTTGTGACCTCACTGATAACTGGCCCCAGCTCAGAGACTTTCTCATCTATCTCCCTTAAGTGGAGAGTAGCATTCCAGCCCTATCACTTCGAAATGAAGAAGACTGTTCTTTGGAGAGAAAGAAAAATTGGGGAAATTATTGTCTGGAAGTTGCCCCAAACCTTTCATTTCTAACCTCTTGGAATGTGGCCCAAAAGGCAGGTAAAAGCCCTAAAGATTGTGCAGAAAACCCCAAAAGACTGTGGCACTGCAGCCAAGAATTCTTGTGTGACCTCAGAGAAGTTACTAAACCAGACTCAGTTTCCTCATCATTAAAATAGTGACCTTGCCCTAGTGGGTTTGGCTCACTGAATAGAGCATTAGCCTGAGGACTGAAGGGTCCCAGGTTCGATTTCAGCCGAGGGCGCATGCCTGGGTTTCGGGCTCGTTCCCTAGTAGTGGGTGTGCCGAAGGCAGCCAATCAATGATTCTCTCTCATCATTGATGTTTCTATCTCTCTCTCCCTCTCCCTTCCTCTCTGAAATCAATAAAAATATATTTAAAAATAAATAACTAAATATATAGTTACCTCTCATCAGAAAGTTGTTTTGAAAAATAAAGTAGAAAAATAAAACTTGTACTGCACAAAGAGGCCCTCAGTCCAAATTAACTTCATCCCTTCCTCCCAAAGTAAAATACTATTTGGGAAACTTCTAAAAACTGCTTTCAACTTTCCCTTAAATATAAATAAAACTATGTAATCAACCTATCACTCTAAAACACAAAAAAATTGAATAAAAAATTCACTTTGATTTATTTTATAAAAACAACAAGTGACTTTACTTCACAAAGCCCTACTACAGGCACCTCATAATCCCTTCCTAACTGACATTTCACGTAGGGAATTGGGTGATGGCTCAAACTCATAGATCATCAACTTTATTATTATTATATAAACAGTGATAATCACTAAAACACCTCAAACAGTACAAATCTCTAAAACTAAATAGTAAAAAAAAAATTCAACTCCATATTATCAGTCTTAAACATTTGTAGGCAGTATCACAGATGCACATTAGTGAATACGATAAAAGGCTGACAGACAAAAAGTGATCAGATAGACAGGATAGAAGAAGAGGGGAAGAAAGAAGAGGGAAGAAGCAGGTAGAAATGAGAGAAAGACAAAAAATTTTTAACTTCAGTAACTCAAAAGATATTCAAAGCTTGTGAGCTGGGTGTGAAGAATTATTTTCTCATTTTGTTCCATGCTCCACCACATTCCCTTGAGTCAAAGAGAACTCTCTACACTTGGGTGAGTTTTCAAAGGCACACCAAAAGTGGAAAAAAACTCAGCATTTTTTAATATTAAAAGAATCAGCATTGCTAATAAGACTCCCTCTGAATTACTCAATCTGTGGCTTTCCTACAGTAGTCAAGCAATCTATATATATAAAAGACCTGCGACTAGAATGGCGGGGTGACTAGAACAACTGGTGGCTATGCAAGCACTGTGGCCAACCAGCCTGATCCGGGCCCTGGTTGTGCCCCCCCCCAACCCCTAGCCCTCCCACCGGCCCTGCCCCCAATTGGCCCCCAACACCCTGACTGGGGGGAGGACCGGCTGGCCAACTGCCCGCAGCCCCTCCCCCCCGCCAGCCCAGCCCAATGGACTCATCGGGGCAGGTCAGCCGGACCCCGCCCACGCACAAATTCGTGCACTGGGTCTCTAATAAATAATAAAAGCCATCAACAATTCAGTCTGTACCAAATGAAGACGGATTTAAGTCTAGCCATAACAATAGATCACATCAGCTACTACTTTATTCCTAGAGAATGTCAGACTGTTTTCTTCACATCAAACTTCATTTTTCTCTGGTTCTATAGAAAATTAAAAGTACAAAGGCAAGATCTTAACTTAGATTTTCATAGTTAATTATTGAAAATAAAGGCATCTAGAACTTCTATGAAGCAATACAACACAAAAATATTCTTACCTGAATAGACTAAATTTGCAGAAAACTTTCTATTTTTACTTTTCTGCTAGAATGTAAGAACCGTGCAAATAGCAGTAAAGGAAATAGAACCCCTTCATGAAACATCTCACTACAGTAAACCATAATGAAAGTAGCCTAAATTTTGTTCACTGATACATAAGAAATGTTCAACACAGTAAGCATTTCAAACGTTGTATAGATATCAGTGTGTTTGTTTAATTAAACTGACAATTATAACAACAAAAAAAGGGATCACAATATCAAAATGGATATATGAGGTTCAACTAACAAGTGTGTTTGTGTGTTTAAGCTTTCCTTACCCAGGACAGGAGCCTTTTACACTGCTCAACTTAGGAGGTACAAATGATATTAACTACCAATTTGCTTATCTGACTTTATAATCTCTAATGCCTTCTAGCCTTATATTAGAAGCCAAAGGGTTCCAACAGACAGTTTTCTTTTAATATATTTTATTGATTTTTTACAGAGAGGAAGAGGGAGGGATAGAAAGTTAGAAACATCGATGAAAGAGAAACATCGATCAGCTTCCTCCTGCACACCCCTTACTGGGAATGTGCCCGTAACCAAGGTACATGCCCTTGACCAGAATCGAACCTGGGACCCTTCAGTCCACGGGCCGATGCTCTATCCACTGAGCCAACCTGGTTAGGGCCAGACAGACAGTTTTACTGAGTTAAAATATAATGTTAAGATATCTTTCATGATCACCAGCTTGCAATGAAGTCAAAATGTTCAGATGATCAGAGACCACAATTAGCAAAAGAATTTTCATTGAGTGAAGTGAGTAGGAATGGCAGATAAATTTCACTGTGTGGACTAAGGAAATTAATATGCTAGGATCATAATCCCTTATGTAAAATCCTTGGGTCCAGGTATGCTTCAGATTTTTGTGTTTTTAAAAAGGTCAGAGAGAGCCTGGCCGGCATGGCTCAGTGGTTAAGTGTCGACCTATGAATTAAGAGAGCATGGTTCAATTCCAGGTCAGGGCACATGCCGGGATTGTGGGCTTGATCCCTAGTAGGGGGTATGTAGAAAGCAGCCAATTGATAATTCTCTCTTATCACTGATGTTTCTATCAATCTCTCCCTCTCCCTTCCTCTCTGAAATCAATAAAAAATATATATATTTAAAGAAAAAAGGTCAGAGAGATATTGTAATGACTATGTATAGTGTCAGGTGGATACTTAAAATAACGGGGGGACCACTTTGTAAAGTATATGATTGCCTAACCACTATGCTATGCTATACACCTAAAACTAATAAAAAATAATATTAAATGTAAACTGTAATTGAAAAATTTAAGTTTCTTTAAAAGGTCAGAGAGAGCATATAGCATATATTATGTATCACTGCTAGCTAGATCTAGGAATCTAGGATAGCCCACACAATCAAACATATTACTATTTCTATAGCAAAGTATGTGAATATTCTTTCTAAGTAAGCTTTAAAACTATTTTAAACAAGCCCATAATAGTTTGCATCAGGTTTTGCTTTTGCCACCAAACTTTTGGAGAAACAGACAAAAAAAAAAAACTCTTTCCATTTTTTGGAGATTTTTTTTAGATAAAGGATGTGATTATATATTCAATACCACTTCATATCAAAATATATACAGCTAATTAATTTACTGGAGATGAAAAAGTACACCCAACTAAAATTTAGCAAAGTAGAAAGATGTTCCTGACAAATATAATCTTAAATATTAAGAAATGCAAAGTTATTTCTTTTTAATTTATTCTAATAAATGAATGTTGAGACTACTTAAAAATAAATTGTTAGAGAACTCTGATACTACTTGCAGTCATTTGCACTTCTTTGTATTTGGCCACATGTTGCATTTTCCCTAGCTTTCAGTTTTCATATTATTCGAGATTTCAGGAATTTGGTGTATTTCCCATTCATCTTCTTCACTTGCCCCTCTTTTCTATTTAAGTGTCTATTTTGTACAATGTAAGTACTCACACTGGATGTAATGCTTCTCAATTTTCATGCTTTGACACAAGGATAAGTTTTAATTGGTTGTGAAAAATGCCCTAAGTAATTAGTTACAAACAGTTAAAGTACCACAGTTTATAAAGGGTTTCAAATAGGTGTATGGGTACATTCAAAATTTTCATTATGATAATACGATTCTCACTTGAATTCTGACATTCTTAATA
>NW_006288952.1:146205-147837 GCF_000327345.1 Myotis davidii | reverse complement strand
AGGGAAAGAAGTGGCTTTATCACACTGTGAACTACATGTAAAACCCACCAGGTAATTTATCCATGTCTATAACCAGGGAAATTGCAATGCCCCATGTGTAAATATCAGTTGCATGTATCATGGTAGAGGAAAGTTGGAGAAGTGATGCTCTAACACATTCCAAGAAGTATCAAAGTCACCAGAGAGAATACTCAGCTAATCACTTTGAAATATGAAAAGAGTTGTTCTCCTGTCCTGCACGTTATCTTTTGTTAGAGGTGGAAAAATCCTTGTCCAAACCTGAAAAAAAGTCTGTACTTAGCTGTGCATGCCTCAACTATTCTTTTGTTTTCTTCTGGTTATTCATATTTCCTTCAGTAACAAATTAATTGTCCAACACCTCACATCTAGTGAAAAACACACTAGTGTTTCATGATACTAAGGTTGAGAATCACTTTAAAGCAGCGATTTTCAACCTTTTGCACCTTATAAACTAACTAGAGGCCCGGTGCATGAGATTTGTGCACTGGTGGGGGGCATGGCCTGTGGGGATTGGCCCACCATGGGAGCGCCGCTGATCCAGAAGGATGTGTGGACCCACTCATCCTGGTCAGTTGAGCTGCGCTCCCACTGTGGGAACACACTGACCACCGGGGGCAGCTCCTGCATTGAGCATCTACCCCCTGGTGTTTGGTACACCTCATAGCAACTAGTTGACTGGTCGTTCTGGTTGTTCTGCCATTCGGCCGCTGGGCTTTTATTACATAGGATTACTAAAATTCTACAGCACACCAAAATATATAGAGCCCAGGGCACGAAATTCATGCACAGGATGCGGGGGGGGCGGGGGGGTGTACCTCAGCCCACCCTGCACCTTCTCTAATCCGGGACCCCTCAGGGGATGCCCAACTGCTGGTGGGATCAGGCCTAAACTGACAGTCGGACATCCCTCTTATAATCTGGGACTGCAGGCTCCTAACCGCTCACCTGCCTGCCGGCCGGATACCCCTAACTGCTCTCCCTTGCTGACCTGATACCCCTGGTCTCCCCCGCCGCCCTTATCACCCCCCTAACTGCCTCTGCCTTGGCCCCGCCACCATGGCTTTGTCAGGAAGGATGTCCAGTCTAATTAGCATATTACCCTTTTATTAGTATAGATTGCCAATATGACAAAAAAAAATTAGGTATAATTTTGATTCATTCACACTGGATGGCTATTGTTTTATTGGTTGTTGTCAATTTTTTACTTGATGATCAAAGGCAGGGGTGGGGAAAGAACGGCCCACAGACCATATAAAGCCCTCAAAATCATTTGGTCTGGCCCTGCCAAAACATTAGGGGTAAATTAATTAAATGTTTGACCAAATATAGCAGGCTAATTTTTAAGTTGGTAATTCTGTATGGCCCAGAATCCTATATAATAAAAGCCTAATATGTAAATCGACTGAACAGTGGAACAACGGGTCACTATAACGTACACTGACAACCAGGGACAGACGCTCAACACAGGAGCTACCCCCAGCCCGCAGGCCCCGACCGGTGGCGATGGGGGGCAGGGCCAGTGAGCAAGCAGTTGCCCCACAGATCGGCCCTGATCACCGGCCAGGAATAGGGACCCTACCTGTGCATGTATTTCGTGCACCAGGTTTCTAG
>NW_006288952.1:139340-146093 GCF_000327345.1 Myotis davidii | reverse complement strand
AAAAACAAATAGGTATAATTTTATACATTCACACAAGGCAGCTATTGTGTTAGTTGTCTCTTTTTTTTTTAAATTTGACAATCTAAGGAAAAAGAGATCAGTGCCCCTGACCAAATAGTCAGGAATTCCACGTTTTAAAAATTCTTGTAGCACACTGGTGCTACAGCACACCGGTTGTAAATTGCTGCTTTAGGGAAAATGAAAATTAAAGGTACGGTTTTGAGAAATTTCAATCTTAGTGGAAGTTAGGGTGAAGTGAGATATAACTATGAAAACTTATACTATATTTTGAGTGCTGACTGTAGATAAAGGTCATTTACTGACATTACTGTCTTTGTAATTCTCACTCTGTTGCATGGTAAATACTAATATGTCCTTTTGCACATCTGATATTGAAAGTTTATTCTGAAGTGACATGCTCAAACTCTCTCAGCTTAGTAAGCTACAGAGGCAGCACTGTTCCTTGCACCATACCTGCTACTGCAGGAATATCTACAGAGGGCCATGGAGGTCCTCTCAGTATTGCAAAATGCTGACTGAAACATAGCCTTAGAATCTTGAAGCTGCACGAGACCTCAGAGTCAGTAAACTCTAACCCCACACTCAGTGCATGACTCCCATTCAATCTTTAGCCATCTGTCCCTTACACCAGTTTCTCAAAGTGTGTCAGAGGACCCCCCACTTGTTTCAGTATCCCCTGCAGTACTATTTGAGATGCAGAACCCTGAGCCCTACACCAAACACACTGAATCAGAGTATCTGGGGCCTGAGGACCTCCGCTTTTAGCAAGCACTCCGGGTTGGTGTTTCTCACACTGTACATCATAAAAATCAACTCAGTGGATGACACTCTATATTTATTTTTCAGTAAAATGGTTTGGAACAGATTAGATTTGTAGAGTTGGCTAGGAATAGAAAAAATCAGAGGGCACTGCTCTTAGTACTGTTTCAGAAAACTTTTGTTTCAGTTGTTATATGTGGATTGGGATATAAAAGATATTTCCTTTCATACATTTCAGTTAAAAAAACACTGAAGAAATATAGTTACTTTAAAGAATTTTTTGTCCTTGTTCTTATTTCTCCTTTGAAATAAATTATCGATCTTTTATTTCATTATATCCTTGTATGGAATTATTCGTGAATAAAATCCTTCCATGTCCTTTTTAGAATCTCAGTTATTCCATTCCAGGAGCTTATTTATTCCCTGATCTTTTTACCCAAGGGCCATGTTTAACTATTGGTTTAATTATTTAATCAGTATTTTACAATATTTTTATTTTTTCTAAGACTTCATAAAATCCAACTCATTCTTATTTTTACTCTGTATCTTATACAACCACCTCATACCTGAAGTCATTTCACTATCTAGATCAGCGGTTCTCAACCTGTGGGTCGCGACCATCAGAAAACACATATAGCATATCAGATATTTACATTACAATTCATAACAGTAGCAAAATTACAGTTATGAAGTAGCAACAAAAATAATTTTATGGTTGGGGGTCACCACAACATGAGGAACTGTATTAAAGGGTTGCGGCATTAGGAAGGTTGAGAACCACTGATCTATATCCTTGAACCCACTCACACATTTTAACTTATTAAGTTTATATTTTGTTAGGTGTGTCAATGCTTCATGGTCTATATTAGTATTTAATCATGTAAGTCTTTCATTTCCTTAGCCTTCCACCTTCTCTCTATTTATATATACTTTTAGATAGAATTCTCTAGTAGCTTGCCTTATGTTACATTTCCATTGTACAATTGATACTTATTTTAATTCTCACCTTATCTTTTTCTTTGAAAGAAACAAGTGAAAACAACCCTCATTAACACATGAGGATTTTTCTGGGTATATACCTTTATCATTTTAAAATGATGTCCTGGCGTTTCAAGGAACTGTAATTGCCTTCTATGGAATAATATGCACACATATGAATGTTGAGTGAAGCTATACTCACAAAGTGCTTTCCTCAGGTATGACTTAAAATATAGAAATCTCTGCAATTCGGCTCAGTATGTGATAACTGCCCTTGAGGTAGTACAAACCTACTGACTGAATGACTGTCACAGAATTTTCAAACAGTAAGAACCTCTATTCAGTCCTTAGCATTAGTCTTTACTTCCCTCAGAACAGTGTTCTCAAAGTGTAGCCTGAGGACCACCTGCACCAATTTACCTGGGGCATATGATTAAAAAAAATAAACACAAAAAACGAAGCCATGAAATTACAATGCTCTTATAATTTAGATTGTTTTCATTTCACAGTGAGAGGAAGAAAACTGAGTAAAAATATAGGATACCATTCAGACCTATTTTAAAAGGTACCCTTCACAATGAAATGTTAAAAAAAACAAGGTGGACTCCAAACAAGTGCAAGAAAAGTGTCGTCTTCTTAAGTTAAGCATCTGCTTAAGTTACCATTTTAAAATACAGGCATGTCACCCTGGTGGTGATGCAATATGCCACAGTTAATTGCCTAAATTTACTAATTTAGAACATTTAAATATCACAATTTTAAACATTTTTGCACTTTTGTAAGACAGCAATAATTTCAGGATTTCCTTTAGTACAACAAAAACAGGCATGCCTGTAATGAGTCTATTTTCAAAAAGATTTTTTAATAGGGTTGAGATGTGAAGTCTTTATTACTTCTATTAAAGTTCTCTAATATTAAAGTAATTGATATTCATGGTAAGATCCCATAAAACATGGCTCTTGCCTTACCCATGCTCTTTATGAAATGTAGGAAAACATAAACTTTAAGTATGTTAACTGTTGATTAATAATTAAATATTATGCTTTTAATTTTACTGAAAAATATGGCTAACTTTAAGTGCCAAGTTAGGTTTTATGAGTTGCAACAGGTTAAGACTGTTTTTTCTTCTTTCTTTACTATATACAAAAAAACCTTATCAATTATATAGTTTCTTACAGCACAAATGAACAATAAATTATTACATGGTCACCCTAGCTTTCACTCAAATGTCTAAAAACAATTTTCTGTTTCAATGGTTTAAGTATAAACATCAGGTCTACAGGTCAAAGTTGTATACACTTTTAAAGCTGTATAGCAGAGCTATATGTATCCTAAAAGCAGAGCTATCTCACAAACTTTTAAACCTGGGACTTTTTTTTTAAATTTGGATATGAAGATCAAGATGGATTTTAAAAAATGTGAAAACTGGACACATATGTAATAACTTAACCAATAAAGAAATTTTTTAGAAAGTGTGAAAATTGCAAATTTTTGTTAATATCTAAGTCTCCAGTGAAAAATTCTTTCTAAAACTACCAGAGTACCTCCAAGTACATAGCACTGAAAAACAGCATAGATGATTCTCCTTTTCAATAGCGAGCATTAAAAATGAAATGCAAGTCCTGACTGATTTGGCTCAGTGGATAGAGCGTCAGCCTGCGGACTCAAGGGTTCCAGGTTCGATTCCAGTCAAGGGCATGTACCTTGGTTGTGGGCACATCCAAAATAGGGAGTGTGCAGGAGGCAGCTGATCAATGTTTCTCTCTCATCAATGTTTCTAACTCTCTATCCCTCTCCCGTCCTCTCTGTAAAAATAATCAATAAAATATATTTTTAAAAAATGAAATGCGAATTAAAGCTTCAGTTTCAGAACTTAATAGAGATATGCAGAATAGTGAAATGTGAAGTTTGGAAAAACTTGGCAATGTAGAAGCAAAACCTTTATTTAAATTCTTTTTTTTTTTAAATATATTTTATTGATTTTTTACAGAGAGGAGTGGAGAGGGATAGGGAGTTAGAAACATCGATGAGAGAGAAACATCCATCAGCTGCCTCCTGCACACTCCCCACTAGGGATGTGCCCGCAACCAAGGTACATGCCCTTGACTGGAATTGAACCCGGGACCCTTGAGTCCGCAGGCCGATACTCTATCCACTGAGCCAAACTGGTCAGGGCTAAATTCTTATTTTGATAATCAAGTCTCAAATGCAAATAACTAGCAATTCACTGTTAGGGTGACTTTTAAATTACCACAATAAGTTTTGAACTATAAAAACTACTCTGACTTTAAAGACCAAGACTATTCTTGAAAATAGTGTTTTAATGAAGCAGTTATTTGATATCTCAAAGAAATATAAAAGACCATCAAATAGCTTTGATTGCGGAAATTGCAGGTTCCCATTTTAAATTTTGACTTGGTCGAATATATCCATGGGGAAAAACCTAACATTAAAAGTTTGCTCCAGTGAACAAAATAGTGTGCAACTGTGGTGTTCTTTAGTAATCAGGAATGCACTTTGAATACTCTTGCTCTATGTTCAAAAATGAAAAAACTTCTCTTCCAAACAAGCTTTAAAAAGAAAAATCAAAGACATGACATCCACATATTTTGGTGTGCGCTAAATTCATCTTACAGAACCATCTCATTCTGACCACTCCAATCAGCCTGTTTTACATGTGATATATTAGGAAGCTCTCAAAACTACCTGAAGTAATATGATATTTACATTCCATAAAAGATGCTAGATATTTTAAATTATGTCTCAGCTAACATTCTCAGCAGTAGTTTATATCCTATCTCAGCTAACGTTCTCAGCAATGTCAAAGTATATTTTGCTACTGTCTGGAAACTACCAGAAAGGCCTGGTCTTCAAACTCAATTCCTCTGAATACTAAGAGGACCTTTAAGAACGCACACAGTATCCCAGGAAGCCAAGAAACAAGACAGATAAGTTCCCTTTTCTTTTTCTTTTATGAAAAATTGAGTCCAATCCATTTTCATTCACAAAATATAATCCCATCTTCACTCTGGTAGTATTACAAAGCACCGTCGCTGATTTACACAATTTAGTACAACCAGTTTTCTTAACTTATCAGCAACTTAAGAGTACCTGAGGAGTTCCTTATAATGGAGGGGCAAATTACAAGTTGGTTTTCTACATTTGGGCTCACCGTGATGCCTTCAAATGCTCTATAAACTCTCAGTTTTCATTCAGCTAGACCATTCATTACTTCTCACAAACTTTTTAGACACTTGCTA
Source organism: Myotis davidii (assembly GCF_000327345.1). Taxonomy (NCBI): domain Eukaryota; kingdom Metazoa; phylum Chordata; class Mammalia; order Chiroptera; family Vespertilionidae; genus Myotis; species Myotis davidii. The sequence continues at coordinate 141,075 of NW_006288952.1, read as the reverse complement.
TCCCACACATTATTTCACAGATTTTTCCTTACGGGAGGTATTCATCTCTAAAAGTCACTTAATAATGAATTTCAAAGCCACTATTTATTGTATATATAGGCTGTTAAAATGTACCAAATTTCTCCAAATACTTAAATTTAGAAGGAAATTAGGATCAATTTGGTCACAGTTATTTGCCTTTAGAATCAAGCTGGTTGGTACACTAAATGCTAGATATACTACACTACCCAGTCCACCCTTTCCCACAAAAGTAACTGTCACAAACAACACAACAGAAACCTAGGAAAGAGTAAGCAAATGCCGCTCACTATAATCTGTATGATGCTTCTTTGGGATTTTAATAATTGTCTCCATTCATAAGCTGCAATCTTTCCACAAGATTATCTAGCATTAAATATCCTAGGCTTCCAATTCTGTAAATCACATTATCCATTAAAATACTCATTTGAAAATAAGTTTTCAAATAACACTTACTTACAGATAAACGTGAAATGAACATTTAAACAATCTTAAAATATTAGTAAGAGCAGCTGAAATCTAAATACTGAGAATCTAAAATTGGCTTCTGTTGTGGAAACCTCAGTGGAGCAAGCTTTCTGGGGTGTTGCAACCCCAATAAAGCATCCTCTTGTACACAGTAAGGACCCTTATATCACTACTAACAGCCATCCAGGTCTCCTGTATGAAGAGTTTGCATACTTACCCAGGAAGGCAAATGGAAAGTACACTGGAAGAAGATGAACTGCGGCAAAGCCTTTGTCATATGATAGTGACCTATAAAGTATCAAATAAAGGCACATCATCAGTATGGTAGAGCTTTACAAGAGTCCCAACTCCTGCAACATCTACGAAGGATCCGGAAGCTAGAAGTCCATCTCCCCCCAACCCCTCCCCTTCCTCCACCCCCATGCTGGAACTGTGCAGCAATAAAGGCCAAGAAGTTCCCTGTATTCAGAGGCCAGAGGGTGAGGGTAGCCCAGCTGGCATTTCAAGGTGTTTCAAGCACCCTCTCTCCCTACTCCCCGTATGTGCAAAGCAGAAAGTTGATCCATTCTGCAAATCCAAAACCCACACCGCGATCATTCATCAACTTGCACAAGTGATCGCTACCCCCAGGACAAATACACCAGTAAGTAACCAAATCATAGCAATCGATCGGCAGCCGGCAGCCGGAGCCTCCCAGGTGCCCAGGAGCAGGCAGGAGGTAGCACGGCGATGGCAGCGGATCCAGGTAGCGCAGCCCTCGGCCCTGCAGATCAGGGCTGCCACCCACAGCCGTCGCCCAAACGCCGGGCTCCGGTCACAATCCCGAGATTGGAGATAGGAACCGAGCGAGGAAACACATTACCAGTGCCCAGGGCGGCAAGTGCAGGGCCACCAGTTCGGGGTTGGGGGAGCTGGGAAACGGAGAGGGAGGAAAGGAGCCAGAGATCCCACCCTGGCTTTGTTGCTGGTCACCATCAAGTTTGCATCTTAGTACAAAATGTCGATCTTAAAGGCTGACAAGACAGAGGCAGAGGGAGAAAGAGAAAGGGAATAGAGTCCATCTTGCTTTGGGGAAGAGGGGAGAGAAAAAAAATTGAAGTGCAAATCCCACACTCCGGGCGTAAAAGTCTGCTAAACACCTTTTCATAACGGAGGAGCAACGAGTGGGGTGTCCCCGTGCCCGTGGCCGCTCGAACTGGAGGCAGTCTGAGCAGAAAAGCCTCCCTCTCCTCCTCTTCCTCCTTCTTCC
>NW_006288952.1:138205-139134 GCF_000327345.1 Myotis davidii | reverse complement strand
CCCAGCGGCCGCGGACGGGCGCGGAGAACTGGACGTGTCATGAGCAGGACAGGCAATGGTTTCAAAGCCCCAGGCCAATGGATCATTAGCCGAGGCAGAGCTCGTTGCGTCCCCATCCCCCACCACCTCCACCCACCTTCCCCTCCGCCGCTCTCCCCACCTCGCGAAACTTTTCAACAAGATCCACCTGGACTAATGTGTCCTCAGACAGTTAAAATATCGACGAGACCCTACACCCCGCGACGGAAGGGGCATGCACGCTTTATTTTCCTTTCTACAGAAAGGAAAGCAAAAAATAGCTTCTCTCTCCGTCTCTCCCTCTCGCCTCCCCCCCCCCCCCCCTCTGTCGTACATGTTGTGTCTTAGCTTTTTTGCATCGTTTCGTTTTACCTTCCTCATTTAGCAGAAATGATCTCGGATATTTCACACATTAACGTGTTCCAGATTCTTGGATTCGGGGTCCCTGTACATGACTGGACTCGGGTTTGGTCTCTTACGTTAAGTTTCATACAATACCACCTCCCCCCCAAACAAAAAATAAAAATAATAATACATTTCTGAGGGTGAGCGAGCGAGACGAGGTGGAGGAGGAAAAGAAACCTCGAGTCTGATTTCTGTAATCTCCCAGCGACCCGGATCGCGGCAAATAACAGGGTAACACGAGTGTGGCTCGAGAGGGCTGGGGAGCTCCTTCCAGAGGCATCGACCCCATCCCCGGAGAAAGGATCTGCAAGTTTTCTGTCATCGCGACCATGCAATGCCACAACTTACCTTCAGAAAGGAGACTTTAAACAGCCAAGGCCTTCCTCCTCCCCGCCACCACCACCCCCAGCCTTGCTCTCTCCACCTTAAACTTATTGACACAACATAATCCCACATTCAAGCAAAATCCTGACACAGCCTCCCTCCTCTTCCCCCTCCTCTCTTCC
>NW_006288952.1:122530-137444 GCF_000327345.1 Myotis davidii | reverse complement strand
GCCCTCCCCAGCCAGTCAGGGGTTCTCTATGGGAAAGTGGAGAGGAGCTCGCGGAGCCGCTCTGCCTCCGCTTCACTGTACACTGCTCCACATACAGTACATGCAACCCGGAGAGCCCGAAAACACTCACTTTATATAAGGCAGCCTGCCATTGGCCCGCGCGCTGACGGACAGGCCGCGCGGCCAAACAGGAGGCCCGTTACACCCAAACACACGCGCACACACACACATTTCACAGAGACACACAAAGATCATCACATTTTCTATTTTCTCATGTTCGGGACCTGTAGACAGTAGGAGAGGGGCAGGTAGGGAGGCCCAGCAGAGTGGGGAACGGGCGAAAAACCCTGGGTGCACCAAGTGGCAAGGCTTGAAACTGGTGTCCATTTGACTTGGGAGGGTGATAGTAATAAACTACAACTCCCCTGGATATGGAAGTGAGGGGTTGTGTGTTGTTGTTTTTTAAATCGTTGCTGTGTGGTGCCCCATGGAAGGGGCATGCATTAGGTTATGATTTTACAGCCTGGCCTGGCTGATAAGTGACTAAGAAAGGCTTTTATCAGCTTGAATTTCTTTTGTCAATGGGTTAGCTATCACATAGGCCAAAATAGTGCAGGATAAGTTTATTAGGAGTATAGTACATCGAGGTTGTTAATGCTTCATTCCAAGGTAAATTCAGAAAAATCAATACAGAAATACACAGAAACAAAGATAAACATGTTGCTGAAAGCGCCAATCTACTTTCGGCCGCTGGTCCGAGGACTGCAAGTCACCTGCATGGGCATACACAGTGCTATAAGGTAGAATAAGTCACGGAAGATTGTCTATGGTCCCTTTCTTTTAAAAATAGACCTTTGAGTCAATATTGCAAGATTTGTATTTTTTATATTACATATATGATATTGACTTCACATATTTCACATCATATGTGAACATCACATGTTATGTGACTTTTGGAGATGGTGAACTCAAGGGGTTCTTTCTGACTTTTTTTTTCTATGATGTGTCTTCCGCAGATTATGTTTGACAGTTTTATATAAAGAGGTAAACGGGGGAGGGGGGGCGGGGGGGGGGCCAAAGCTGGAAATTAAGAGGAATAAATTTTAGACCCAACTCTTAAACTAGTGGAACCAATTTTGAGCAACTAACTTAGTTACTTTAATGCTCAGAATTGGTTTTAGGTTTTATTTTCATTTTCTCTTTTAAAAGTAAAATAAGAAGCTTTCCCCAGTTTCTTTTCATTAAATGTTTACTCATCATCTACTATATACTAGGCATAATCACAATCTCTAAATGTTTTTTTAAGAGTGCTTCTGATTTAAGAGTCTGTGAGTTACTCTTAAGCACAAACATTTTGAAGATTAAATAAACATTGCAGTTGTATGACCTAAATGCATGGCTTTAAAACTTAAAGGAAGGCTGAATAAGAGAACTTACTTCAAATCCCTTTATTTCCTTGATGCTATCTTACAGTTTTCCTCTCATAACCATAAAGTTATCAAATGAGAGACAGAGAGAGAAATAGATACTGAGAAAACTTAAGTTTATGAAGTTTAGTAAACAGTGATATTTAGAAACATGATGTTTTGTTTATTTTTTAACGAAAATAACTTTTAAAATGTAAAAGTGTTTTATATACACAACATTTTAAACTGATCATATTAAAGGTTATATTTAATGACACTGCATTTAGTTGACAGAAGGAACAAAGTGTTCTTTATCCACACTACACGGCTATGAGGTCGCTTCTAAGTTATTATCTCTGTTTTGCATTCAAGTTCGAAGACTTCTGACAGTAGGAGAAATGAGACAGAGACAAATTACCTAACCTGATCAATATTTCACAGAATATACCAGTGAAGAAGGAACTTAAACCCAGGACTGGACTCTTCATACCCAAACACAGGTTTTGAGTAACTTGACGGTTCCTTCAAAATGACAAACTTTGGGGACCAGAGGCAGATGAAGTAAAAGCCAGAAAAAAGAGAAAAGAAAAGAAAAACTCTCTTAGGATTTCACTGTGCTCTTTTTTGAAGAAGAGGAAAAAAATCAACACAAGTTGCTATATTTAATTGCTGAGTGAAATGTTGTGAATTATTTGCTAGTATATTTATGTTATGAAAAATTTAAAAGACCAGCTCATTCCCCACCCCTGCCCCCTACCCAGCCATAGGAAAACATTCTATATTTCTTTATGGTCGCAGGATTTTTTTGGTTGAATTATGCTGAGTTCAGCAGAATTATTTAGAGCTACAGTTTCAAACCTTTTAGATCATTCATTGCTATCAGTAAAATGTTGGAGCGTGCACCTAAGTATATGTATAAAATATACCACTGTATTCATGTATTTTTATTATGACAAAGCGTACACTCACAAAAACGAAATGAAAAAGCATGAGATAAAAAGAAATTAAGAGTTTAAACCTTTTCTTCCCAGAGTCCTATGTTATAGCCTTAGTACAGGCCACAGGGTTTTGCATTCAAGTTTGGAGACTTCTGACAGTGAGAGGTGATAACTGGCCAGGGATGATGCAAGAGAGCATAAAGTGCTTAGAAAAAGCTGTTGGAAAACTAGTGGGTTAATGGGGCCTTTAGATTAAAAGAATGACACATTAAACACACACACACACACACACACACACACACATTATATATCAGTGGCATGTTAGGCATCATGTGACAGTACGAGCAATCATTTAATATTTGTTTGCAAATCACTTATTGGGAAGGATCTATGTGTTGGGCACTTGTGCATGCCAGATTCTGAAAAAGGAAATTTGCCTGCTGGAATAGAATAGAATGCCAGTCTCATGTGTGATAGACAGGGCCTCACCACTAAGTAAGGAAAAGAGGTGTAGAAATAAATGTAATATAGTACTTTACCATTTAGAAAATATTTTTGGATTTTAACTATCTCATTTAAGAATAAATATCAAGACACTTTAAGTGCCAGTGATGCTCAAAAATTAAAAATATGTTCAGGAAAAAATCGTAGCTTTCATAAAGTTTATTCAATTTTTGTAATGTAACTTTATGAAGATAAAAACAACCATTACAAGTAAAAGGCTTTTAAAAGGGTCTATGACCTTCCTTTCTTGTTTTCACATTTGATGATACAGGTTAACTTCATATGGTTAGCATAATCTTCCTTCTCACGGCCTCAATTTTTCATTTTCTTAATTTTATTTACGAGTTCTCTGTTGTAAACCACATGAAATAATTTTTGGAAAGTAAATTTAAATATGTGTAAATGTGTATGTGTAAGTGCATATGTTGTTTATGTAGGTCTACAAATAAGATTGTGTTACTTTATTCATATATTACGTCTTTATACTAATTCCAATCCTGATGTCACTACTTCCTAAATGTAAACGTGGAAAAATTCCTTAATCACTCTAAGACTGTTTCCTAGTTTATAAAATGGGAATAATAAGAGTATCCATAAATAAAATAATCTATGCAAAATGTATAAGCCAGGACATACTAAATATTCAATAAATATTATTTTAATTTGTCTTCCCACATACAAGCCAGTGACAGCTGTTTTACAAAAAGTTATGACTTAACCCTCTTATCAAATGGAGTTTATGAAACCTGTTGCACTTTACTTCCAGTGTTGACAATTTCCTTTTAGCCTACATTCAAGTAACTTCAGCATAAAAAGGAGTTAAGCCTGATCCCAGGAAAAAGCAAACATCTTATTGGGTGGCCATTATTAAACACCTAAAAAGGCATACTTGTAATAAATCACTCTTTGAAACAAGCCTTGTTTTGTGCATTGGAACTCTAGATAGTTGCACTGATGAGGGTCTGCCTTGCATAAGTTTTTGGCTTGTACTTGACCTTGCTGAGCTTACTTGTTTTTCTCTGTAAGAGAAATTAATAACAACAACAAAAAAAATACCTCTCTCCTCAAGGCCAATGCAAAAAGACTAAAAATTGAAACTCAGACAATTGGACCAGTTCTCAACACCAATGCAAAAGTTTGTAATCTCAAAGAAAACCAGCTTCTACTGGATCCCAGCAGAGTTAGGGATCTATACCTTGCTTTCTTAGAGTGACATTAGGCAAAGTTTCTCATAATTCCCACTCTCTTGGGATCTTCTGTAGCAGTTTGTCTGTGTTATTCTTAAGGCATTAAAATACCTGGCCTTGTATTACAATATCTGTGTATTGTTAGAGATCCCTATTTGATGGCAAACACCTTGAAGAAAAATTATGATGTTCCATTAATCATTTTGTTATTCGACAGTGGCTAGCACAATAATTTGTGCATTACCTAACATGTAACAGTTAACTCAACAAAGATTTATAAAAACAAATGAACTAAACAAGTAATCAAAAAGACTATAAATTCTAAGAAGGACCAGAGAAAATCTACAGAGAGAAGCACCAGAGAAAGTTAGGGATCCCAGGTATGGGGAATATGACTTCCATTAGTCATCATAGATTACACCTTTCTTTTGTTTAATTTTCCAAATCACATGTAAGATAGCCTAACATACTCACAAATATATCCACATGAGGTAGGAGAGACAAATAGAGGGACCTTCTTTTTAAAGATGAAAAAAAGAAGCAGGGAAAGGCTAAATGATTCCCTCGATATCGTACAGCTAGTAGCAAAGCTGGGTTAGTACTAAAGTTCTAGCTACCTAGTTCTGCAGGCTAGCTGCCTTTGGAAGTAGGAGGAATAACCAAGGAGTCATTTAAGGATCATACCATAAAAATAGGTCTCTGAGTGGACGATGGTTTTACACTAATGGATTTGAAAATAAAGTCAGTAAGTACTAGCATTAGAGGGTCCTTCTAGCCACTTTCTCATTAGAAGCTTCAACAACATCCCCAACAAGGACACGTTGAGCTCCTGGGAACTCTCTTCTTCCCAAATCTGTTTTATCTTCTGATGGTTTTGCATAGTAGAGTTCTTCCTGAGATTTAACATAATTCCTTTCCTCTTGTGTTAGCCATCGTTCCTTTTTCTATTTCCTTGTTACCACACAGAATAATCTAAATCCCTTTTCCCTGTGACACTTGAAATATGTGAAGATAGCGCTCATGACCACCGCCTGCCTTGAGTTGTATCTTTTCCAGGCAAATAGTCCCGATTCCTTAAAACATTCTTCCTAGGGCACCATTCTCTATTCTTAGTCTTCTCTTAAACTTTGCTTATTATCTTTGTTTGTATGCTCCTCCAAGTGGCATATCCAGAGCAGGTGGGGGCTGAGGCTACTTGCAATACAGCATGACCAAGGCTCCCTGTCTTTGAAACAAAGTTTCTATTACTGCAGCCCAGTTGGAACACTCTGCTGACCAATATTGTTATTCTCCAAAAAATGTTTTTAAATGTGTGCTGTCAAACAACTTATTTTATCCCCCCCCCCAAAATATATACATACTTTAACAGCTGATAGCTCAATTTTGAAAATTAAATGTATTTTAATAAACACTGCCTTTATAATTATTCAAAATTTGTGTATGTATTTTGGGATGCTCTATGTAACCTATTTTGGGAAACTGAGGCATATACTTTAGTGACCCAGGTATTGCACAGTGGTTAAGATCCAAGGCTTTAAAGTTATAACAACACTAGTGTCCAGGTGCACGGATTTGTGCACATAGAAAGGAAATTAATTAAAAGTAATATTTTAGTATTGCTATTTGCCCTTTCTCTATAATAGAAGTGTCAACCAAATTCACAATCGACAATGACAGATCGAAACACACGAGTGTAATTGGCACCAGAGAGAGCTTTATGTTTATCTCACATGTGCAAGCCAACAAGTGGTGCGAAGCAACATTTGCTTCATTAGACCTGCTTTCTGATTTAGCTAAAGTTTTTCCAGCCCAGTGAAGCACCCCAACTTCTCTTTCAGGTAATTGTCAGCAACGCAGTAGTAAATATCAACATGAAGCAGATTGTTATTGTAGATCATGCAGGGAGAATAAAGGGTAAAATATTTAACTGCAACAGTGTTTGACTATATTCTGCCCAGTGAGAAAACCTGAAGTCATTTTCAAGGTCCACCATTTCTTCTTTTCAGTCGGGTCCAGTTTCTAAACTTTCTAAATCTCCATTTTTTGGCGAAAACCTGAAGTCATTTTCAACGTCCACCATTCCTTACTTCTTTTCAGTCGAGTCAGGTTTGAAAACTTTCTAAATCTCCATTTTCCGGCTAATGAAAAGAAAATAAGATTCCACCGAGTCTCCTATCTACCTACTCCAGGACTTCTATGAGGATCAAATGAGATGAGGCACGTGAAAACGTTCACAAACATTTGCTATAAAGCAAGCCGGGTTCCTAGGCTGAAGAAACTCGAAGGAGGCTAGTCACTAGGGAGAGGAAGCTGGTCGTTTTTACGGGACATCAATACCTGGCACCCACAGTGACTGTTTCCGGGCTAGGCTGGGCTGTGGGTGACATTTTGTGCTATGGGGTCTTGGCAGCGTTGGCTGCAATTTGGTGGGCTGTCACTCTGGGGTGGTGGTGGGGCCTGTGTCCCACTTGGGGGAAGCCAAGTGTTAGTTTGTCAGTGCCAGGTTTGTGGTGCCATTTATTTTTAAATGGCCAGTGCATGTCATGGCAGCTCCTGCGTTGAGTGTCTGCCTCCTGGTGGTCAGTGCATGTCATAGCTACTGGTCAGACGGACGGACACTCAACCTTTTATATATATAGATGGGTTACTTAGCCCCAGCGCTAACTTTGTGGACTTGGACATACTACGTAACCTCTCTTTGCTTCAGTTCTTCATGTATAAAAGGGATGGGAATATATACCTCATAAGATTATTTTAAAAATTAAACAAAAAAATATATGTAAAATATTTAAAACAGAGCTTGTCATATAATAGCACCCAATAAATGGTCAAGTTTTTTTTTTTCTTTAGCTGATGAGGCTCAGCTCAGAATTCCATTTTGTCACATCTTTTTATATGCTGATTATTTCATTCAGCATATTTCTATTGATTTTACCATCTTTGGTTCATTCACACATTTGATGACTTCCTTACATTTTTTTTTTCAAGTCATTTTTAAAAGCATAGACTAAGGCAAAACCTAGAGTACCCACCTCCTTGTGGGTTAGCATTGATCGTTAATCAGCACTCCCAGGGCCACAGTTGTTGCATCTGCAATAGAGCCACCTAATATCACTTAAATGGAATATAATATTGTGATCATGTAGGAGCTTTATTACAACTTAATGTATTATTATATTGCCTCATATTTCTTTATAAGAAATTAAACATTGCATATACAATTGAAGTCCCCTCCCCTGGTCCAATACCTCTCTAGTTCTCTCTAGAAGTGACCATTATTTTGTCATTTCACTCTCATGCTATCCATATTCTTTGCAGTCCACTCATTAAAATACTTGGTGTGACTTAATCAAAAGGCTTCGTGAAAATTTTCATTCATTAATGTTATCAGAAAGGAGTCCTTTTGTGGGTGGGGTATACTAACTCTGGTTAATTAAAACAAAAACAGGAAATTATGGAAGGATATGGGAAAGCTCTTAGAATAAAAGAAAAGCTGGAGAACCAGATCTCAGAAAGCCCAGGGACACCGTCAACTCCAGGGACTGAGACCACTTGAGATGAGAATATCTTCATTTTGATGAATTTGCTCAAACTCTTTTCCTTCCTTCCTTTCTTTATGCCACTAAAGAGAGTGCAATGGAAGACTCCAATTGTGTTTACCCAAGTTTTATGCTTATGCTTTGCCCAGAGGAGGAGAGGATACTTTGCTTGAACCCCCTACCTAGAGCATCGGGTTTCCTGGTGTGGGGAGGAAGGGTCGGTGATGGGGGAGGCAGGGTGTTGATTTAGGACAGAAACATTTAGATGCATGCCATGTATTGGTAACATTCTAGTTCTTGGTGGAGCCACAGGAGCTCATTTTGTAACTTACATAGATGTCATGTTATTCTTTTGTATGTATCAAGTAATTTTTGAAAACAACAATAAACCTTAAGAAAAGTAGGAAAAAGAAGATTGCATACACACAGAGGTTATTAGGCTCCCAAAGTAAAATTGGAGTAGTACTACTAAGAGAAGAAGGCAAATAGATACTGGACAGGTGAAAACAAGAGGTCCAAAACATCTCCAACAGCCACAGTGCAGCTGAGCTATTAACACTGTTACAAAAGAAAAATAGGTTTAGGCAGGCCTTACTGACCCCATGCTGGCTTCTAAGGATTACTTTGTCCTTTTTCTAAGTACATACAGATCTTTCCTTTACTTGCCTATCTTAGTAAGGTTTCATTTCGTTTCAAGGACCATAAAGCCAGTCAGATAAGCTTAAGAAAAAAGGGAAGTTAATTGTACAAATATAGGGGTCTCCCCCAGAAGTCAAGGGCAGTCAGGATAACCAGGCCTGGAAACAAACGCACATCGCCTCCTTCCCTGCCAGTGTCACCAGGCGAGGGACAAGGATTCATCTATTATGGAGAGCTGCTTTTTTGGCGTTTGTAGGCCGAAAAGTGAGCACATGAATAGGAGGCTACAAAGGGTGTTCTACTACATAGCACTTTCTAGAATCTTATCTAGGCTCCCTGTCTCATTCACCAGCCTATAATCTGCAGAATCCATCCTTTTTTCCCATCACAAGAAATTTAGCCAGAATTACTCAGAATGTTTATGGTCTGATTTCATACCCACATATGCAGGGTGTCCCCAAAAAAGTATACACACTTTAACAGCTGATAGCTCAATTTTGAAAATGAAGTGTATTTGAATAAACATTGCCTTTCTAATTATTCAAAGCGTGTGTGCGCATTTTTTGAGACATCCTATGTTTGGAAATAAATTATTTCATTATATGTTTACCTATTTATTCTATTCCTTCACTCATTCTAGAAAAGATTTCAGTTGGCCTTCAACAGTTCCAACTTTCCTGCATGTTTTGTCAAGACTCAGGTATTATTCCATAGATCTAGGAAATCTGAACTCATTTAGAGTATCTAGGTGGTCCCTTAAATTTTTTAGAATTTTTTTTTTTTTACTTCCTATTTCATTCTACAGCAATCTGCTCGAACTAGGTGAAGACAGGGAGGATTTATTAGAATCACTACACAGGTAAGGCTACAGTAAGGAACAACTAACAGAAAGCTATAATTTAAACCCCAAATACAGTGGGATTATCAGGGATCGGAGATAGGCGATAGGCCAGGGACATTTTCTGAAGGTGCCGTTGCAATGCAGGAAGTACAGCTGGCAGAAAGATTGCTTTTTCCTGAAGTGGGATGGGACAAACCGGAGAGGCATACAATTGAGAACTTAACTAAAACAATGATGTTTGAGGTAAAAGAGATAAAACTAAGGCGGGGGGCGGGGGGAGGGTTCTGTTCAATAATGGTTTTCCTATGGATTCGCTTCTAGACTCACCCCCACCATATATGATTTACTAACAACAAGCAAATATATCGAGGCTGGCCTGTCAGAAATTACAGCTTTACAAAAGAGCAATGTGACAGTGTATTTTGTACCTTACCTGAAATTAGGCTGGAAGAATTGACTCCGGGTCTCAGGAGTATTTAGCTATTTGGAAGGGAATGTTTTCCTTTTCCTGTCTTTTGACACTTTTCCTTACCATCTTCTTTCTCATTCAAAAATAAAACTCTGACCTGTTGAATGACAAAAGTTCTCTTTCCAAAGACCAGATTGACTGTTAAAAGTTTGTGAAAGTGCTGATCTCTGGCTAGCACTATGCAAGAGAAGGAAAAAGAAATGGGTAATTTTGCTTGTCACACAACATAGGAGGGAGAGATAGGAAAGAAAGAGGAAGAGAACGGAAGGAAGACATATTCAAAGAGAAATTATGCTGAAGGACTTCAGAAGTCACCACCTTTGGCTCTGACTTTGCACTGAGCTGTGACCTGAGTAGGGCTTGGAGAGGGGAAGGAAATAAGTATAAAATAAACCTCACCCTAAGAAGATAATTATCCATTAGAAAAAAAAGCCTCGTGAACAATACCTAAGTCCCCAACACCAGACAGAGGGAGAAGGGGCTCTCTGCCCTTTAGGTCCCAAACTACTGCAGACATAACCAGTGGCTGCAGCAAGGAGGAGGCCTCCTTTGCGGTCCTAATTTAGACACTGTGTGTCCTTCCTGTTAAACCTTAACTGCTGAGTGAAGTCCGGAGTTCCTTTTCTCCATCGCATTTCTTCTGTTCAGAGGAGAAAAGCAGGCCGCAGAAAGCCCTCCCGTTTTCATTCTCCTCTGCTCCTTCCAGGCTTCCCTGCCACAGTTTTGTTGTGTGTTTTTTTTTTTTTTAATATGTATTTTTATTGATTTCAGAGAGGAAAGAAGAGAGAAAGAGAGATAGAAACATCAATGATGAGAGAGAATCATTGATTGGCTGCCTCCTGCCTGCCCCCCACTGGGGACGGAGCCAAAAACTCTGGGCATGTGCCCTTGACCAGAATTGAAGGGGGCGGGGCGGGGAGGGGCACTCGGATACCCTGCAGGCCAATGCTCCGTCCACTGAGCAAAACCAGCCAGGGCCCCTGCCACATTTGGAGGCTGTATCTGCTCTCCCATCCTTTACAGGCTGGCGTTGTCTCTGGCACTTCGAAAGAGGAAGGGTATCTCAGAGTGATGAATGGAGAAAAGCTGGTCCCTGGTCTTGGTGGTCATCGGAGAAACCAGTGACTTTTCACTCCTGAACGAAGTAAATAATAAAGAGGCATCCTACGAAGCTCAAGCTGTTATTCTGGTGAGGTTAGAAGAAAGAACCAAGCTCTAGGAGCCAGCCAGTACGTTTCGTGGGTCACACATTCATTAATTCATTAAACGACATTTATTAAGTGCCTTCTCTCTGCCAGGTACTGCGATTATTGCAAGGGACACCAAACAGATGCGGTCCCTGTGCGAATGGAGCTATGGTCTGGCAGCAGAAACGATGCAGTATTACCACACAGCACAAAATGTGCCTCGGGGTCAGGGGTGGAGGCAGAGCAAGCCAGCCTGCAATGCTGGAGGAATCTAGAAGTGGGGGAGCAAATGCAGGTTCTGAAGCTGCCCAAGGGTCATCTGTTTTAAAGAGTAAAGAGATTGTCCTTGGTTGGCTAAGAAAATAAGGTTGGATTACAGTATCTTTTGGTTCTTAGGTTGGTGTTATATTCTAAGTAAAAGAAAATGCCATTTTGGGACTTGTCCTTTTTATGATTTCTGTGGTCAGTATTATTCTTTTTAAACTCATGGGCTTGTGTGTAGTAGTGAGTGGTTGGAAGAGATTATTTTGTTTGCTTCAGAAATTTCAGTAGAAGGCTAAATGTATTAGGAGTATTCAGCAAAAAAAATAAATTAAAAAAATTATGTATTAGTGGTTATAAGAAGACATGTCAGGAAGTACTATGAGGTTTCAGGGGGCAGCTACACTGAACAAACAAAAGTTTGACTATTTCCAAAGATAAAACATGTCTGATCAGAATGACAAACACTGAATATTGATGTAGATTTTAGTTTTTATTTATATTTTGGAGAGGCATAATTACATTTTGATTTTATGTCATTTTTTTTTTTTTTTATAGAATAGACCTGTTACTCTACTGGGATTGTGTATCCTCAGCAAGCTATGCAATTTGTATTGATATTTGCTTTATCCATGCATGTTCATAGGGTGTGTGTGAACTAAGGCTCCCAGGGGAGGCTGAATTGCTTAGAGCTTAAGAACCAGTGCTTCTGGAGTCAGAAAGATCTGAATTCAGATACGGGCCCTGCTGTTTACTAGTTGTGTGACCTTGGACTGACTTCTGAAATCTGCCCAGCCTTAGGCCTCGATTTCCTAACACGTAAGATAGGGATTATGATGGTCCCTACCTCTAAGGCTTGTTGCGAAAATTAAACTGGATGCTGCATATAAAAACAGTCCCCAGCGCTCAATAAGTAGTAGCTTCCCTTTTAAGTGTGTCCAGTAATGTTTGGTGTCCTGTGTCACAGAGCCCTGGAAGACAAATAGAAATTTTCTCTTCTGAGGATAATTAAAATGTTTGAGAGATTTGGGTGGCCCATCCTTTGATGATTGCTAAAATGTAATATGGTGGAACAGAAATTACAATGGATGGAGTGAACTAAATATTTCCTTCTCTCTTCTTTACAAAAGATAGTGGGGTTCACAATTATTTGGTACCATTGGAGAATATCAGAGTAGTTATACATTTCTGACATGATTCGTTTAGTTTTCTGAATGTGACTGTACTAGAACAAGAACTCATTTTTAGCTCCAAGTCGCCATTATATCGTTAGCACTCTGCAGTCTTATGATAGCATCTTTCAAAATGTGATTCATCAGGATCACCAGGGTGACTTGTTAAAAATTCAGATTCCTGGCCTTGACCTGGGAAGAAGTCTCGGGATTTTAAACAAATATCCCAACCCAGCTGATTTTTATCAGCACCTGAATTTAGGAATGACTCAACCACACAAATAATGATGTTCCACGTACAAGCTTTCCTCCCAAAGCTCAGTCAGGTTATGCTTATTATTTAAATGGTAACGTGTCTAAAACGTTATGGGACACACCCTAAAACCCTCACAGGACATAAAACCTTTGTTCTTTATACCTTAACAACCATTCCAACTCACATGATTAATAATCACTTACTTTCTCGTCTAGTCTTCAGAAGCAATTATCTTTCCCTGCTAGCCATGGTGACTGCTAAACTGTTACATTATCCTCATTGCTGAAGAATAGGGCTGGGGATGGAGCAGAGTGAATAGATGTATGTTGAGATCCACAGAGAACCTCTGGTTTATGCAAACCTCTCCAGGGTTGAAGCTGTTAAAGTGGGCCTTTCTTGCCCCAGTCCCTCTGTTCCTAGTCTCATATCCCTGACATCCCCAACCTAGACATCCCTTCTGTCTGGTCACTACTCCAGATCCACTTTGGTCACATCAGCCAGGTATCTGTGATTGCTATCTGATTCCATTTCTAGAAATGTGTTAGCCATGAAGGCAGTAAAACTTATATTTCCATGCTCCAGTTTGTACCTAGAAAAGGTATATATCTATATATATGCGTAAAAGTGTCAACACATGTTGCAGTGTGGGGAAAGAAAGAAAAGATGCCTCTGAAGTCAGGGAAGAAATCTCTACCTTTCTATTGCCTGGCCTACGTGATGACAGGTTAGGAGACAGGTGAGCTACGGAGGTAAACCTGATGCTTGCTGCTTCCAGTATGTTGACTCTGTGAGTACTTAGCTTGCTGAGCCATTTTCTCCAGAAATTTTTGATATTTGAAGTTCTATGGTTTGGCAGAGTGATTGGTGCACGGAACAATGCTAATTTACTTTTGATTTTAAATGTTTTTAGGAAATCCTACTAGCTTCAACAAAAATAGACATTCTTTATGTGTTAGGTTTGGAGATTGCATCTCAGGAAAGCAAAATCTCTTCAACATGACTCTGCTAGTGTCCCACAAAAGAAACCTGCCCATCTAGCCACTTGAATAAAGTCAGGCCCCTATGCTGAGATGGCTGCCCCAGCACTCTGGTTCACAGAGGTGGCATTGCCTAGTGTGTTACAGAGCAGTAGCTATGCACAGGGGCTCAGAGTCACATGTGGGTTTTTGAGTCCTGGCTCCACCCCTTGCAGTTGTATGAACCTGAACAACTTAATGAGCCTCCGTTTTATGAACTATAACATGAGCATAATAGTAGCTGTGGTGAGAAACATATGGTAATGGCTTTAAAGGTCTTTATGTTGTCCTTGGCCTGTAGTAGCTCTCAGTAAATAGCCTTTTGCTTTTTCTTCTTATGATTCTACTAGAGGTCCAGTGCACGAAAATTCATGCACTCAAGGAGGGGTATGTCCCTCAGCCCGGCCTGCACCTTCTCGAAGTCCAGGACCCTCAAGGAGTGTCTGATGGTTTATGCCCACTCCCCAGGGGGAGCAGGTGTAAGCTGCAATCTGGCCTCCCTCTGAGGGAGGCAACTGGGTGGCTAGAGGCTGCCAGCTGCCACCCGGGGCTTCCCTCCTTCCCCCAGCCAGCCCCGCCCCCTGGTTGAACTCCTGGATGAACTCCCAGTCGAGGGGACAATTTGCATATTATGCTTTTATTATATAGGATTATCCCCACCTTTCCTTTGCATCTGGTTCAGGTTTATTTCAAATCTAATCATATAATCTGTCAAGATGCACCTAATCCCCCATTCTTTTTTTAAAATATATTTTATTGATTTTTTACAGAGAAGAAGGGAGAGGGATAGAGAGTTAGAAACACTGATGAGAGAGAAACATCGATCAGCCGCCTCCTGCACACCTCACACTGGGGATGTGCCCTCAACCAAGGCACATGCCCCTTGACCGGAATCGAACCCGGAACCCAACCCGGAACCCTTCAGTCCACAGGCCGACGCGCTATCCACGGAGCCAAACCGGCTGGGGCTTAAGCTTACTTATAAGCATCGCCCTAAAGCGAGCCTCCGTTTTATGAACTATAACATGAGCATAATAGTAGCTGTGGTGAGAAACATATGGTAATGGCTTTAAAGGTCTTTATGTTGTCCTTGGCCTGTAGTAGCTCTCAGTAAATAGCCTTTTGCTTTTTCTTCTTATGATTCTACTAGAGGTCCAGTGCACGAAAATTCATGCACTCAAGCGGGGGTATGTCCCTCAGCCCGGCCTGCACCTTCTCAAAGTCCAGGACCCTCAAGGAGTGTCGGATGGTTTATGCCCGCTCCCCAGGGGGAGCAGGTGTAAGCTGCAATCTGGCCTCCCTCTGAGGGAGGCAACTGGGTGGGCCGATCAGGGAATGGCACTGGGCCAGCAAGCGGCCAGCCCACCCACCTCAGCACCCCTCCCCTGCCACTGGTCACCACAGCCCCTCTCTCCATTGCTGTCCCCTCCCTCGGCCCTCTGGCATGCATCCTGGCTGGCTGAGCGCTGCCTCCCCCCCCCCCCCCCACCCACACCCAA
>NW_006288952.1:120848-122409 GCF_000327345.1 Myotis davidii | reverse complement strand
TCTAATCATATAATCTGTCAAGATGCACCTAATCCCCCATTCTTTTTTTAAAATATATTTTATTGATTTTTTACAGAGAAGAAGGGAGAGGGATAGAGAGTTAGAAACACTGATGAGAGAGAAACATCGATCAGCCGCCTCCTGCACACCTCACACTGGGGATGTGCCCTCAACCAAGGCACATGCCCTTGACCGGAATCGAACCTGGGACCCTCCAGTCCGCAGGCTGATGCTCTATCCACTGAGCCAAACTGGTTAGGGCAATTCCCCATTCTTAATTCTTTCAATTTCATTTATTAATTCAACAAATATTTCCTGAGTGCCTACTGTGTACAAGGCAATATTCTAGGTACTTAAATCAGAGAACAAAACAGACTCAAATTCTTGCAGTCATGGAGCTTGCACTCTAATCTAGAGGAGAAAGGTAACGGACAATAACAGAGTGAATTAATTACATAGTATGTAAAGTGGGAGAAGTGTTATAGGAGAAGAGAGCAAGGGAACAGAGGCTGGGTATAGAGGTAGAAGTGTCCCAGTTTTAAATGAGATGATTATGATAAAACTCAATGAGCTGTTTAAACATAGCGGGGTGGGAACTTCCCTCTTTCTCCAGGAAGTTGTGCAGAGTTCACACTATACTTGGGTAATACTAGGCAGAGAGAGTGCCTGGGATGCCTGAAAGAAGTAGAGGCCATTCTTTAATTTCTCAAACGCAGCAGAAAGAAGCGCAGTGATGCTTGCCCATCAGGTGGCAAGAACTGTTTTTCTTTTTTCTTTTTTTAATTATTTTTATTGATTTCAGAGAGGAAGGGAGAGGGAGAGAGAGATCGAAACATCAATGATGAGAGAGTATCATTGATTGGTTGCCTCCTGCCTGCCCCCTACTGGAGATCAAGCCCACAACCCAGGCATATGCTCCTGACTGGACTCGAATCTGGGACCCTTCAGTCCGAAGGCCGACGCTCAATCCATTGAGCCAAACCAGCCAGGGCAAGAACTGGTTTTCATTCTCTCTTTTTAACTTCAGTCACCTCTAGTCTCTAAGGTCATGGAATCTTTATCCCTTGCTCTCCTGGGTTTCATGTCTCAGGACCTTCAGTGATAGATAATGTTATCAATAAAAGATGAGGTATTAGAACTTCTTATGCTATATCTCTGTTTTATATAACAACTCCTTTGCAACTCAGAAAAACATATAAACAACTATACACCCATTACTGGATTTAATCTTAGAATTTATTAGTAAAACATAGCAGCATAATTACTTTTAAAGCCTGCTGAAGTGGGAAGAATACTGTATTGGGATTCAGAGACTAGTGATCCCGCAGCCCTACCGCTATCATTTGACAGCTCTGTGTCCAGGACTTTCTCACCTGTGAACTGGAGGTGGGGGAGGTGTCCCTTCCACCTCTCTAATCCTGTGAGTCTCTGAGAAGCCCCAATAATTTTTTTCTTCTAGAAACTAAAGCAAGTATAATGTGTGGGCATATAATTTCTTGATGTCTGCTTT
This sequence comes from Myotis davidii, assembly GCF_000327345.1. NCBI lineage: Eukaryota > Metazoa > Chordata > Mammalia > Chiroptera > Vespertilionidae > Myotis > Myotis davidii. Next base: position 120,899 of record NW_006288952.1, on the reverse strand, counting down.
ATTTTTGGATAGGAATAAAAGTCGGTTGGTAATATTTTTTTATGCCTCTTT
>NW_006288952.1:93177-120813 GCF_000327345.1 Myotis davidii | reverse complement strand
TTCCATGCTATAAATGAAGACAAAACTGGATTCTTACCATATGCTGCTCACTAGCATGCCTGGCTCTTCAAGGCCTTATCATTAGATGTTATCTATCAAACACTTAAAATATCCCAGTATTCATGAACATAAAGAGACCTACAAGTGCTGAAGACTTGTCCTCAAGGTCTCTATTATTATTATTTTTATACTAGAGGCCCAGTGCACGAAATTCAGGCACTGGGTCAGGGGTGTCCCTCAGCCCAGCTTACACCCTCTCCAATCTGGGACCCCTCGGGGGATGTCCGAAACCAGCAGTTGGACATCCCTCTCACAATCCAGGGCTGCTGGCTCCCAACCGCTCAACTGCCTGCCTGCCTGCCTGATCAATCACCCCCTAACCACTCCCATGCCAGCCTGATCAACGCCTAACTGCTCTCCTGCAGGCCTGTTTGCCCCAAACTGCCCTCCTCTGCAGGCTTGGTCACCCCTAACTGCCCTCCCTCCCCTGCAGGCCTGGTCACCCCCAACTGCCCTCCCACCCCTGCCAGCCTGGTCGCCCCTAACTACCCTCCCTCCCTTGCAGGCCTGGTTGCCCCTAACTGCCCTCCTCCGCTGCCCTAATCTCCCACAACTGCCCTCCCCTGTTGGCCATCTTGTGACCACATGGAGGCGGCCATCTTGTGCAAGGGTGTGATGGTCAATTTGCATATTATCTCTTTATTATATAGGATTTATTATCTCTTTATAATAGAATTAACTTAGAGTTAATTCTATTAGTAATATGTTATCACATAAATAACATATTATAATTTTCATTTTACATGGGAAGAAATTGAAATGTACATAAAGGTCCACTAAAAAACAAACAAATAAACAAACAAACAAAAAAAACAACTCAGTCACTTCATCCTCTGAATTCAGACCTTTCCTTAATCTTCTAAACCAGGCATTTGCAAACTACTGCCTGCAGGCCAAATAAGCTTTTTCTTCCCCATTGTCTCTCTCACCTCTTTTTATGTGGCTTTTACACTTTTTAATGGTTGAAGAAAATCAAAAGAATACTACTTTGTGATATGTGAAAATTATATTGCTTTTACATTTCAGTGTTTATAGATGAATGGGGGTATAATCATTCCCATTTTATATTATCTGCTAATATATTTGGTTGCTTTCTCTCGAAAATGACAGAGTTGAATAGTTGTGACAGAGATCGTTTGGCTTACAAAGACCAAAGTATTTGCTGTCTGTCCCTTTACAGAAAAAAACAACTGCCAATCCCTGGTCTGGACCATAGGGGTGTCTTTGTTAGAGGTCTAAGGAGGACATATATATACTCATGGAATTTCAGACCTGCCTTATTTTACATGAACTTACATGGGGCACCATTTTGCAAAAAAAACCCCACAAAACTACATATTTTCTTTCATGCTACTACATTCATCCTTTATGGACCAGTTATTCATTGTTGGTTATTATTTATGGAAATATCAATTTGTACATTCATTCACTCCATAACACTTTATGGTGCAGCTATCTAGGAACAAATGACTAATAAAAAAGTAGCTTTATTTGTTACCTTTCATAGACAAATATAGACTATTATTATGCACTGAGAAGTACCATGACTGGGGCAGAAAGGAAAGTTACTTGACTCAGCTGCAGGGGTTGGTGAATGCTTCCGAGCAATGAAGATACTTGAACTGAGGACAAAGGGTGGGGAGGGGACATGCGTTCCCTGTTGGACAGCAATATTTTCCAAGGCTTGTATTAGTCAGCGTTCAGTGTAGGAAATGAAACCAATGAGTCATTTTAAGAAGGAAAGGATTTAGGTAAAAATTCATAGGTATTTAAGACAAAATTCTGAAAGGCTTTCCCACCAGGGATGATTTCCAAAAAACTAGAGTACTGTGCCACTGAGGCAAACACTGGAAGTATGCAGTCCAAGAACACGTTGGCATCCACTGTTTGTTTTTTTTTTAATATATTTTATTGATTTTTTACAGAGAGGAAGGGAGAGGGATAGAGAGTTAGAAACATCGATGAGAGAGAAACATCCATCAGCTGCCTCCTGCACACTCCCTACTGGGGATGTGCCCGAAACCAAGGTACATTTCCTTGACTGGAATTGAACCTGGGACCCTTCAGTCTGCAGGCTGACTCCCTATCCACTGAGCCAAACCGGTTAGGGTGGCATCCACCGTTGAGGAGTCAGGAAGGCATCCCTGAATGCAGCTCTCTCTAGACGTGAGAACTCTGCAAGAGAAAGGGATCACTAAAAAATTATTCGTCGGTAGAAAAAGAGCCAGGAGAGCAGGAAGATGGGCCTCAGCCACATTTTAAATTTCTGAATCTCAGTGAGGTTATGTGTGAGGGATATATATATGTTGTGCATTCAGAACACTAGCTGCAAAAGAAGTTGATAAAGCCCTTTAGCTGTCTAGTCTCCACAGCCCAGGAAGGCGCCCTAGAAGTAAGGTGGAAAGGAGGTAGAGCAAGCCAAGCCACAGAAACCACCACTTGCACAGAGTTAGTGTCTGTGTCCATTCAAAGAAGTGCACATAGTTTGGAATGGCTAGAGCAGTGTTCACAAATAGTCAAGTGTTGATCTCCTTTTAACATCAAAACATTGAATCCCGGATGTGTCTGACAGTAGTTATATTTTAGCATACAACCATTGAGAAATGTATTACAAATAGTTGCAGTCAAAGAAAAATTTATTTTATTAGTCATGATGTGAAAAAAATACATACATTTGGAAAATGATGGTCATAACAGTAGATCATATTTATATATATATATAAATATTGCAATATATATATATATTGCATGCATTTGTACGCTAACTCATTCAGCAGTATATATGTATTATATCATTTTTTCAGTCAACAAATAATGCCTAGACCACTTGTGGAATCCTGAACTCTTCCAGTAATGCTGAGGAACATAAGTATTTCAGACTCACACTTGGGGGTCATTGACCTGTAATAGTTTAGGGTGGATAATGGGAGTGAATCAAGCAAAGAGGCTCTAAAAGAAAGCAAATTCTGTTCCACCGTCATGGCTCTGTGGTTGAGCATCGATCTATGAACCAGAAGGTCAAGATTCAATTTTGGTCAGAGCCCATGCCCAGATTGTGGGCTCGATTTCCAGTGTGGGGCATGCAGGGGGCAGCTAATCAATGATTCTCTCTCATCATTGATGCTTCTGTCTCTCCCTCTCCCTTATTCTCTGAAATCAATAGAAACATGTTAAAAAAAAAAAAAAGAAAAACAAAAGAAACAAGAGACACATGAAAAAATGCTCAAGTCACTCATCATCAGAGAAATGCAAATTAAAACCACAATGAAATATCACCACATATCTGTCAGAATGGCTTTCATAAATAAATCAACAAACAATTTCTGGCAAGTATGTGGAGAAAAGGGAACCCTAGTTCACTGCTGGTGGAGTGCACATTGGTGCAGCCACTGTGAAAACAATATGGAGTTTTCTCAAAAAAATTAAAAATGGTACTGCCGCCCTAGCTGGTTTGGCTCAGTGGATAGAGAGTTGACCTGCAGACTGAAGGGTCGCAGGTTCAATTCCCATCAAAGGCACATGCCCAGGTTGCAGCTGTGGGCTCGATCCCCAGTAGGGGGTGTGCAGGAGGCAGCCAATCAATGATTCTCTCTCATCATTGACGTTTCTTTCTCTCCCTTCCTCTCTGAAATCAATAAAAATATATTTTAAAAAAGTGATACTGCCATTTTACCCAGTGATCCCACTTCTAGGAATATATCCTAAAAAACCCCAAAACACCAATTAGAAAGAATATATGCACCCCTATGTTCATAGAAGCACAATTTATAATAGCTAAGATTTGGAAACAGACTAAGAGCCCATCAGTAGATGAATGACTAAAAAAACACACCAAACAAACTGTGGTACATCTACACAATAGAATACTATGCAGCTATAAATAAACAAGATTCTCTTACCCTTTGAGACAGTATATATGGACCTACAGACTATTATGCTAAGCGAAATAAACCAATCAGAGAAAGACAAATATCACATGATCTCACTTTATGGAATCCAATGAACAAAATGAATTGACCAACAAAATAAGATCCAAAGCATGGAGACATGCAACAGACTGACATAACTCTGTGTGGGGATGGGGTGATGAGAAGAGATAAACCAAAGAACTTATATACTTATAAACATAGCCCATGGACATAGATAATAGGTTGGTGAGTGCCTTGTGGGGAAGGAGGGGCGGCATATGTGGGCTAAGTGGAGGGGGGTAGAGGGAGGGAAAATGGGGGACATCTGTAATACTATCAACAATAAAAAATATTTTTAAAAGAATTTATAATTACAAATTTATTGTTCCTCTAATTTAAATTCTACATGAACATCATCTTTATTTAATAAGCAATTCTTAAACAATTATAATTTTATGAAAATATTAACTGAGATAAATTTTACCTGCAAATGTTAGACATTTTTTACTTCTATGTGCTTGTAGAATTTAAATATTTTCTATAATCATAATAAGATGATGTTTTACAATGTAAAGTGCTAAAATAAATTTATTGCTATATTTACTTGTAAAAAGTGAATTATTTAGATATTAACCAAGAGGTAATGGAGAATTACTGAATTCTGCACACACACAAAAAAGACAAAATTAGACTTTCATGTAGAAAGACCACTCTGGCAAGGGTATGATTTGAAAGAATCAAAGACTGAGGGCAAGGACAAAATATAGCAGGCTATTTCAGTGATCCACCTGGGAAAGTCAGAGGTCTAATAAACAATGTATAGGAAGTGGGATGAAGGGAAATGGATATGTAGGGACAAAATTATTTATTTATTTATTTGGTGTGATGTGGGTGACTAAGAGGACAGAAGAAAGAGTCCTTAGGTAACCATCTAAATGTGGAATACAGGACAAAAATGAAACATTCCAAGTTCTCAAGCAAACACACACACACACACACACACACACACACAGCCATCTTTAAATTAAAAGTCAATAAGGTGGCATATGTACATGATGTTCATGTAGAATTAGTCAGTACAGGCTAACTGCTATAAAAATACTAAGCAGTTTTAACTGCTATAAAAATACCCCAAATCTCAGTGAATTAATACAATAAAGATTATTTCTCATTCACATCATCCTATATAATAAAAGGCTAATATGCAAATAGACTGAATGGCAAAATAACCAGTCACTATGATGTGCACTGACCACCAGGGGGCAGATGTTCAACGCAGGAGCTAGTCCCTGGTGGTAGTGCGTTCCCACAGGGGGAGCACTGCTCAGCCAGAAGCTGGGCTCATGGCTTGCAAGTGCAGCAGCGGTGGTGAGAGCCTATCCCGCCTCTGCAGCAGTGCTAAGGATGTCCAACTGACAGCTTAGGCCCACTCCCTAAGCCAGGGGTGGGCAAACTTTTTGACTCGAGGGCCACAATGGGTTCTTAAACTGGACCGGAGGGCCGGAACAAAAGCATGGATGGAGTGATTGTGTGAACTAATATAAATTCAAAGTAAACATCATTACATAAAAGGGTATGGTCTTTTTTTTAATAGTTTTATTCATTTCAAACGGGCTGGATCGGGCCCGCAAGCCGTAGTTTGCCCACGGCTGCCCTAAGCCATCAGTCGGACATCCCCCGAGGGCTCCTGGACGGTGAAAGGGCACAGGCCAGGCTGAAGGACACCTCTCCCCCACCCCCAGTGCACAAATGTTGTGCACTGGGTCTCTAGTAATCTAATAAGGGTTGATATATTTCCATGTAATGGAGATAATGGAGGCAGACTCTGCTCCATGTGATTATTCAGGGACCCAGGATTTTTTTTTATTGATTCAATCATCTCCTGGGGCCACTTTATTTTCTTTGTTCATCTGGACAAAAGAAGATAGATATCTGAGTTGCAAATAGGTAGATTTTATGTGCCAGGCTTGGAAGAAACGTACTTCACGTGTGCACACATTCCAGTAGTGAGAACCCAGTCATATGGACACACCTAGCCAAGTTGGTCATAAGAAATGTAACCTAGCTGTGTATCCAGGAAAAAGAAGACATAAGCTTCAGGAACATCAGCCAATCTGTACCATAAGCATATGTTAGATTATAAGGCAGAACTCACAGAACTTGGAAATATGATTGCAGTGAATGATAAGTGATTTATTTGAGTTTAATTAGACAATGTCTAAACATAATTGATGTAACAGAAAAATCTTTGTACCAAATGATTATACTACTGGAAAAATTCTGTGTTCATATATTGTGGGGATTTGGGAGAAATGGGAGAGAGCAATTGAGCCTAGGAATAGATGAACCAAAGATAAAGGAGTAACACTCTGCATAGGTTAGAGTATTCTACCTATTTATTCATTAACTATTTATGAAGTGCCATTTTCTAGGCACTGTTGTAGGTGCTGGAAACGATTTATCCTGTCTGCCAGATAGGTATATCCTTGATGTAGAGATGGATCTACCAGACCCTCATGGCTGGAAGGCCCAAGCTTTTATAATATTCCATCTAATTCACTTTGCTCTGATTCTCTACTAAAGAAGTACCTTCTATTTCACTCTTGACTATCTTTAATCAACCAGCACAAGTCTTCTAATACCTGTGATTGCTACAGCCTCCCACTCCTCCTTTCCTTTCTCTTCCTTTCCCCTTTGTTGTCATCACCATCATTATGCTCATTGTAATAGCCACCATTCACTGAGGACTGGGCATTGTACTAAATACTTCATACATTTCTTTTAATCCTCATGGCAGTTACATTTTACAGATGCAAATATCAAGTCTCATAGAAATTCAGTAACTTGCCTCACAGTTAGTACTGCTGAGCTTAGATCAAACCCCAGTTCTGCTGACTTCTCAGGACAAGTTTTTCCTACCATTGTAAAGGAGTAAATCTGCATTTGTAAAGGAGTGATCTGGGCTTATAGATGAGCCTCCTTGAGAATTTATTAAATACTAGAGGCCTGATTCATGAAATTCGTGCACTGGGGGAGGGGGGGGTCCTCTCACAGTCTGGGAGCCCTCGGGGGATGTCTGACTGATGGCTTAGGGAGTGGGATTAAGCTGTTAGTTGGACATCCTTAGAGCTGACATGAAGGCAAGAGAAGCTCCTGCCACCGCTGCTGCACTTGCAAGCCATGAGCCCAGCTTCTGGCTGAGCAGTGCTCCCCCTGTGGGAGCGCACTGACCACCAGGGGCTAGCTCCTGCGTTGAACATCTGCACCCTGGTGGTCAGTGCACATCATAACGACTGGTTGTTTTGCCATCCAGTCTATTTGCATATTAGTCTTTTATTTATAGGATGACATATTTGCTTGAATTGATCAAGTCTGGGTACATTGAAAAAAATCAAGTTTGTAGTTCCACCATACTCCAGACCCAATATTGACCTGGAGAAACTCCTCAAAGATCATTGAACTTGTGAGGTCTTGCCAGGGCTGCTGATTGGCTTCCTGCCTCTGATATCCCTATTTCTGAACTTTACCTGCAGCATTGGTGAGCTGGTAATACCACAAAATAATCTGCCATGGAGAATTATTGACATGTTTACATTTTTATAATGAGAAAACTACTCTCGTAAATAAAGCCCAAACCTTAGATTCAAAATTTAGTAAGGTTACCAGATAAAAATTACATTTGATTCCTTCAACAAAAATCATACTGTGTAGGTGGAATTATTGAACAAAGATGTAATCAGAAGAGTATATTTTTGAATTAAAATGGATTGATAGGAATAAATCAAAGTAAATGTGTTTTCTTCTAATGGCAGCTTTATTTTCCCAGAGTGGGAATTTAAAATTGCTTAAATTGCTTTCCAAGTTAGTGAGTAGGAGAAATGCTTAAATGGTGATGAAATGTATAACAAATGTTTGACCAGCATGCAAAGGATGACAGGGAAGAGAAGAATAGTTCTGCAAGTGTCACAATAAGCCAAGCACACTTACACCACTCCATACTGATTTTTTCTAACCTGTGTACAACAAGTGAAAGTACCTACTTCATTTTAATCTTCTGCATTCTTACATATCATTATATAGAACTAACTTTTGCACAATGTATTATTTCTTTTGTTTCAGAATACTTCTAACCCTTTGTATTTTATGTTGTCATTTCTTCAGGTTCTTCTGAATTACCTCACTGTTATATTATAGAAGTACTAAAAATGTAGGTCAAAGTATGTCTTCCAGAAAAGACTGTAGGAACCTTAAAAGAAACAAGCGTGCTTTCCTTACACAGTGGAGAATGTTCTTTTTCATACAGTATATACTGATGATGACCATTGCTCACTGATGTCCTTGGGAGAAGGGCTACTGCAAATGTGCAAAGTGGTGTTCTTCTGGTGAACCATACAGACTTGAAAGCCCACAATTCTCAAGTGAATCACACAAAAGCTAGGCTCTACCACAAGTAAATGTGTGACTATTATCCAACTCTGCATCTGTATCTACAGAGTGAATAACTGCAAAGTCGTGACAGGCTTGGTAGCTCATCAATCTATGAGCAATGTAATGTGGCCACGGCAGATCCTTCTCCAAGAAAGTGAGGGGGCACTGGTTAGGAATGAGGATATCTGAATCTAGCTCGGGTTCAACTTTGTGACTCGGGGATTTACCTAGCCTTCTGCAGGTTCAAGTTTTTAATTCATAAAATGATAGGGATGGAATAAATCCATAAGATCCCTCTGGGGTTTAAAATGAAACAGTGACTACTCCATTATGAGGGAGGAGGAAAAAATCCTCCTTTAAAAAATTGATTAGTGACATCTACGTGAGGTGATATTTAGAAAATAATTGCTACCTAGATGGTTGCAGTACTAGTATAGGAATATGAATGTTCCTAGTGAAAATGATTGCATTTCCTTTTGTTCTGTGAACCAGTTTAAGCATGAGCCTGCATCTTTTGCCTCGGGCTGGCAACAGGTTCAATCTGTGATTCTGGGACTACCCGTCCCTGTAAGGGTTCATGCAAAATTGCTGGATTCTACTAAAAGCTAAAGCTCCTGGGAAACTGGTCTGGTTGCCCTCGGGTTATCCCTGGTGTCCACTGAGACCTATTCCTGCCTAAAAGGACCTTTTTATCTCGGGTGTTCTGAAGCTCCAGTAACACTGCTGGGGCAAGGCAAGTTTGAGTGAGTCTGGTTATGTCTGTGTCTGCCAGGTACCCAATTGAGGGCCACCTGCCCCAGAGTCCCTTTACCCTGACCTCTCCCCAGACCGCAGAACAGCCCTCCTTTTCCCTGTTGCTACTTTCCAAGGGTCTTCCCTTCCTCCCTTCCCTCTGCGAACACCTTCAGTGAGCATAAACTCTTCAGTGAGTTTTGATTCTCATCCAACTTGGAAAGAGAATTTGTCTCATGTAGCCTCTACTTGACCATAGAAACACCTCTGAAGAAATGAAATACAAAATCTTAGGCTAACACCTGTGATTGAGAGCAGAGAAAAAATATAGAGGAGAGAAGACAAATTAATATTTAAATAAATCATCCTACCCCACTATCAAATAATTTAAAATGTAATCTCATTTAGGGGGAAATGGATTTATATTTTTATTATAAATTTTCAAATAACAGCTTTATTGAGATGTAATTTATATATTATACAATTAACCTATTTAAGGTGCATGTATTTAAGTGAATTTGAGTAAAGGCACATTTAATTAGAGGGGATAACTGGAAAAAATTATGGATGTTTTAAAGGGGACTTCTGAATACTTTCAAAGGTTAAGAGGTTAACGGTGCTGGCATTTTTGTTATGTTAAATATCAATAAAATATTTCTTTTTTATAGGATGGTATGGGGTATATAATAACATTGAAAGTTATTCTACTATAATGTTAACTGAAAAGGGCAGGCCACAAAAGTGCAAATAATATATGACCACACTTGCATAGAAAAAAACACAAGAAAAATTTAGTAGAATCCAGTCAAATTTAGGGTACATGTTTTCTTTTCCATTTTCATGAAAGGTTAAATTCCTCAATTAGTATGTGTACTTTTGTAATGAGAAAGGAAACTTTATATATGAAACTTTGCACTTTTCTCTTTTTTTTTGAAACACTTTTTATGGGCACTACTTGTCAGGCCTGACTTGGGTTATTTGGGGAAATCACAAATGATGACACTATACTGCGTTCGTACACTGCTTTATAGTTTATAAATTGCATTTAAGAACATCATCTTATTTCATCAGTCAAAAAGGTAGAGATTTTATCTAAGAAACTGTCAAAAGTTAGAGAAACCAAGGAAAGCAGAAGGGCATTTTATTTTATTTTTAAAATACATTTTTATTTATTTCAGAGAGGAAGAGAGGGGGAGAGAGAGATAGAAACATCTATGATGAGAGAGTCATTGATTGGCTGCCTCCTGCACGCCCTACACCGGGCTATCAAGCCCAGTGGCACGTGCCCTTAACCAGAACTGAACACAGGCCGATGCTCTATCCACTGAGCCAAACCAGCCAAACATTTTAAAAAGGACCTCTAAGTGAAAGTGGTTGTCTCTGGTAAGAATGGCTGTCACTTGAGGTGATGAAGGAGTGAAGGAGGTGTGGGTGGGAGAATATAAGGAGTTACAAGGGGTCATCACTGACCTGAGAAAAAGGGGGATGAATGGGGCCTGGGAGCATGGGATTTTTATGCACATTTCTATGCCTTTCTATAGTCTCCTCAACTATAGTCATATTGGCCATGTCAATAGAGAGGTTGTTCACAGAAGGAGAAAGAAGAGTGGGAGTAAAGAAGCTCATTTCAGTGTGAGCGAGTGCATGTGAGAGAAGGAAGGAGACAACCAAGTAGCCTCCTGCCAGAGGCATCTGTGACCAGTCACTGGTAAGTCAGAAAACACTTGGCTTTGAAATAGTCGGGGGTATGCCAGATGGGTTTAGGCAAAGTCTATATCATATACATTTTTAGAGAAATGGAGTTTTACTTCTTCCAATTCAACGGGCATATTTTATTGACAGCAATAAATAAGATGAGGAGAAAGAAAAATATAACTCTTATTAGACCCACATTTTACAATAAGATTATAAACACTTTTTAATATATATATACTTGAATATAATTTCTGTCTCCAAAATATAAAGAAATTTCTTTATTTTTATTTTACAGATGCCTCATTAGCAAAGCTATGAAAATTCAGAGGGAAAACTACACCACCTATTTTATTCTGTAGTTATAGCTTATTTTATAAGAATCATCATTAAGTTATTATAGGCTACATTTTTTTGTACATAAGGACTTTAAAAAATAACCACTAATAACTATTATCAGAATTTCTAGTGCTCTAAAATCACTTCAATTGAGGGAATATATTTTGGTGTCAAAACCTGGGCAAGCATTTGAAAGATGCCTAAATGCCATAACCATTAATGCTATGTTATTACAAGAAAAGAAATAGAATATTGACTAAATCATGGAGGTGCAATACACTGGAATATATAACTGCTCCCTTCAGTACAGCCAGACTTCTGAAAACTCCAGATCCTGATGTGTTGCAAAATTTCTGGCATGGGAAATTCTGTCAGTTCTTTTAGGCTCAGCTGGGGTCCAGCCTCCTCAAAGCAGCCTCTCCAAACACTCCAGCCTGCAGTGACCTTGTGCTCATTTGAATGCATCACCCCTTTTAAGAGTTTCCATAGGTGGACAGTTGAAACAGACACCCCTAGTGCCCTTATCACAACCCTTTGACCCACCATCTACAGCTCTAGTAGCTTGCATCTACAGCCCATGCAAGCTCAAACTCACCTCACTTGGTGGGCATCCCACCGCACCCACCTCACATGTACTTGCTCACTGGGCTTTCTCTGATATGAGGGGAACCCGGCTGTGGGTGAGCCCAGCTGGAAGTGTGGGAGAGTAAATTGTCCCTAGGGAAAACCCTTCAGCTATGGGCTGTGGGAACCAGTGGATAAATACTTTTGCCTGCTGTTTTTAGGTGGACATTTCTATTCTGTATGCTTTTTAGATATCCTGGCAGAAATTAGCCCCCATTGTCTACAACCATGACCTCTAAATGACACTATTATGTTGGCCTTTCCTTTTTTTTTCTCCTCATTCATTCTCCCTACTCGCTCACTCCTACTTCCTGGGACCAAGTCCAAAATATACTACCTGAACCAAGTCCTTACCCCAGGTTCTGCTTTGAGAAAAACCCAAACTAAGACAACAGTTATAAGCTACTTTGTATTGCCCCTGTGTTTTAATTGTCAACCTTTTAAAATCTTGTTGATGTAGGTCTTGCTTCCTCAAGTAGATTATAGTCTCCTGAGAATAATAAGAATTTCTTACATATTGTATCATGCCTTGTATGTGGTACATTTCTATCTATCTCTATATAAAAGACTAATATGCAAAGTGTCCCCTCGGGAGTTTGACCAGGAGACTGTGAGTTCGAACACTCACTATGATGTGTGCTGGCCACCAGGGGGTGGCCCAGAATGAAGGCAGGCCCCAGCCGGCAACTGGAAAGCCTTGATTGGCCCTGATCACCTGCCAGGCCTAGGGACCCTACCAGTGCATGAATTTTGTGCACCGGGCCTCTAGTTAGTAAACATTGGTTAAATAAGAAGCCAAGATGGTATATGGGGATGCTATCAAATTTTTTTTTTTTTGAGAATTTCTGGTGACACCAGGTCCAGATTCTTGTAAAAACACTGGGTGTTTATCTGCACTGGGCTGGGGAATGGATATTTGACATTCCTTATGTTTTTCCAGCATCTGAACCACTCCCTAATAAAATGAGTAACCCTTATCTTAGGCACTGAAAATACCAGCAACTCACTTTCTAATCTTCCCTTGCAGCTATGTCATAAAGTCCACCAGTCAGATTCACCTCCTCTGGAACCTGAGTCAAAGTCAGGATGAGGAAACAGGGACTACTCAGAATCCATCCTGGTAATGGGGTAGTGGCAGCCACTCTACAAGGCCAATTCTGCAGCATGGTTAGGGGCACTTTGACCGGCAGGGTAGCCTCTGATCCTGGTTGACCAGGCTTCTTGGAGATACCATGAGCTACTGAATATTTTTAAAGTTATTTTTTTCTGAGTGAATTAGTCAGAATGGCAGTTTGTGTTTTCAATAAGACCTTCAATTGATGCATTTTCAAGGAACCTAGGAGCTTTGGAATAAACTCTAAGGCGGGGGGGATCAAATATCTCCAGGGGAATTCTAATACATTCCATGAAACTATGTGTTATACCTAAGTAGAACACCTCAGAAACTTCTTTAGTCCTCATAGAACCCAACCTGAGGACTCTGGGTGTTGGATGCTGTTGAGAGGACAAAATTTCAAGAGGGTTATCTGTTGTGGCAAGCAAGAGGCAGAATGTATTAGAGGCCAGAATAATGTGGTAGAGAGAACACTTTGTAAAGCTACCGCTTATTTCCTTTAGCAACACTGGAATTGCTGCCAGAGATTTCACAAACATCACACACACACACACACACACACACACACACGCCACACACCTTCTGCAAAGACAGTATTTCAAATGACAATTGATTTTAAACATTTTTATTTTAATTAATTATTATTTTTTAAATTCTCCATTGTTTAAAGTATTACATATGTCTCCTTTTCCTCCCATTGACCTCTCCCTGGCCACCACAAACCCCCAGCACATGCCCTCACGCCCCTACTGTCTGTATCCATTGGTTATGCTTAGATGCATACATACAAGTCCTTTGGTTGATCTCTTACCACCCCCTCCCCCCCACTCCCCTGCCTTCTCTCTGAAGTTTGACAGTCTCTTTGATGGGTCTCTGTCTCTAGATCTATTTTTGTTCATCAGTTTATGTTGTTCATCATATTCCACAAATGAGTGAGATCATGTGATATTTATCTTTCTCCAACTGGCTTATTTCACTTAGCACAATGCTCTCCATGTCCATTCATGCTGTTGTGAATGGTAAGAGTTCTTACTTTTTTACAGCAGCATAGTATTCCATTGTGTAGATGTACCATTGTTTTTTTAATCCACTCATCTGCACTTAAGCTGTTCCCAAATCTTAGCTATTGTAAATTGTGTTGCTATGAACATAGGGGTGCATATGTGTTTCTGATTTCTTGGAATATATTCCTAGAAGTGTGATTACTGGGTCAAATGGGAGTTCCATTTTTAAGTTTTTGAGGAAACCATACTGTTTTCTACAGTGGCTGCACCAGGCTGCATTCCCATGACAATTGATTATTAACATGCCTTCAATTCATATGCTGGGAAAAATCACTTCAGAAAACAAGATTCCTTCACATGTTAAGAATGATTTTGTTAATGAAAATTATAAATAATAAAAGACTTGTAAAGACTAGGCCATTATTGACACTATATACTTTATCACATACTCATAAAACAAGTAAAACAAAACCATATTAGTTATTAGCTTTTTAAAAAGCATATAACTCAGTTCCTTTAAATCTCCACCCTTCAAAAATGCTTAGAATTGTCTACATATTTTGCAAATACTATTAAGGTTAACTTTCAGTTTACCAAGTAATGAATGTATTATTATATTTTTAGAAGGAAACAATGTCAACTCTACCTCATGTGATACACTAAAGCAGAAATAATAAAATAGCTAGGACTGGATAAAGATGGATAGGATAGAGGTGACTCTGATATTAGTGTGGAGATGAACCCTCTAAACATAAAACCAATGCAAGAAATACTAAGGAAAGAATTGATTACATATTCAATATATAATCAAGATACTTGACTATAAAATATTTTTATTTTTTCACACCTATCATAACTAAAGTGAAAAAATAATATATGAAAAATCAGTTAGTTATAATATATAAATAACTTTTTTAAATGAACAGCGAAAATACATTACTCTCAATTTTTTAAAAAATAGGTACTTAATTTCAAAAGGACTAAACAGGAAAACTTACTAAAAATAAAACAAATATAAATGTAAATAAATAGTATTTTCAACAACTAAATTGGTATTGTTTTCAAACCATTTTGTTGCTGAGTATGCGTTGAAATGGCATTTTCATGTTAGAGTGCAAATTGAAAAGAAATTTGGCAATAGTTTCAAAAAACCATAGAAATGTATATGTGCTGTGATTTACTATATCCTCCTGCTAATTTCTTTTAAGGAAACAATGAGAGATGTGCATAAATATTTATAAGAATGTTTATCTTAATACTATTTTAATTGCAAAAAATTTAAGCATCATAAATATTTCAATAACTCAATAAATTATTTGTGGTTTATACATAAGATAGAATATTACTCAACCAATAAAAGCATGTTTTTAAGAGTATTTAATGACATAGGAAAATGCTCACAACATTACATTGAATGGAAAAAGCAGAATATAAAAGTTTATACATCATAATTTTTTCCCTTAATTTCACTTTTAAAATGTTCATGGAAAAAGGTACTAGAAATAACTACATGACAATACTAACAGTTTTATCTCTGGCTACTAGAATTTTGAATCAATTTTATTTTATTTTTGTGCTCTTTAACTACTCGACAACTAATTATAACATTTTAAAACAAAATCTTAATATTAGAAGAGTAATTCTTCAATTATTTTCCCACCTGAAACGACACATTTAGTAGCATGATCTGCCTTCCATTGTACTAAGGAAGTAGGAACAACTATTCACTTAGTCCATTTTAAGAACTTTGGAATTAAATAGAGCAGGTGTTAATGATCTCAGTTAGAGGAGAAAGAAATTGAAGATTAGAGAGACTAAATGACTTGCCAGTGTTCAGTTAGTTCGACAAGCATTTTTTTTTTTTAGCATATAGTAATTACTGTGAATTGGATTAGGCATTAAAGCATTAAGAATAAAAGATTAAAAATCATTCCCAAGAGTGTGCATTCTTATAGTAGGTGATACTATATTTTAAAAATTGATATTTTCAATTAGATAAGTGTTAGCAGATATATGCAGCAGGAACTACGGAGAAAAAAATATATTAATTCGAACCACTTGAAATTGCCAATATTTAACTATTTTGATCTACAAAAATGGCATTTTCGTATGATTCACCCTAATACATCTGAACCAAAAAGGTGATGATGGCTTGAGCTGAGTCTTGATGAGGAGGGAGGAGATTACCAAATGAAAGTGTGATCATTGTCAGGATTCGATCAGAGACAAAAACCGTGCAGTAAATTGAGCAGGGAAAGTTTAATATAAAGAATCTGGGTATCTGATCTGATTAAGGAGGCACTGACTAGAAAGAAGTAAAGAGAACTTTGAAGAACATAGAAAAAACAGATGTACAGACTAGCCGAAACCCAACCCTAGCACTGAAATGGAATATCCAAAGAAGAACTCCCCTCCACCCCAGGTCTGAGATCCAGAAAAAGTTCCACCCATGATTCCTTGAATGGCAGAGAAGTTGCTGTGATGGGAGTCCTGACAATATATCCGGGGAAGCGAGGGGAAAGCTGTTCACAAGGAGGTATCTCACTAAAGGCACTCTGCTAGGAAACAGCCCAAGCAGTGCTTAGGAACGCTGCGGGCTGCTCCGGGCTGCCCCGGGCTGCCCTGCTCTGGAGGAGCCGCCCGAGGGCAGGAGCCTGGTGCCGGGCAGCCGCCCACACTGCTGGAGGTGGGTGCTGGGAAGCTATGTGCATGCACGACAGGAGCCAGGCACTGCGGACGTTGTGAGTGCCACAGGAGTCTGGAGAAGCTGCCCACGCTGCAGAAGCCTACGGAAGAAATACTCCAGGAACCAGAAGGAAAATCCATTTATCTTCCAATGTCTCTCCATCACCCTCATTGCCAAAGTGTAGCATTATGTCAGCTGACAAACCAAAACTATTTAAAAGGTCCAGCTGCATTTTTGCACAGCAGGCAATAAAGAGTGAATCTGGAACCTAGGTGATAAATTAGTAACTGGCACAATGTGGAAGGAGAGTCTTCAGCTAACAGAATAGCATGAGAGAAGATACGTAAAGAGACTTTCATATCAGGTAGCATGACAGACTAAGATACCCGGACTGACAGTCCCAGTACAAAACAAAAACAAACAAACAAAACCCCTAAATATGGGAGGTTAAAGAAATAAGGAACTTGTGTTTAAACGCATCTATAGTGTGGCAAGAAAGTGTAGAACACATAGATACCAAAAGTAAGTGAAAGCATAAGCTTGAACACCAAAAATGTCTTTTAGTGACAATTGCTACTTTGAACTTGAACTTCACTTTTTGGAGTACAAGGGACAAAAGATTAATTCCAAGCTTCTCTCAAATTGGAGAGTTTCATTTTGAGATTCTTTCATTTCACTAAGATGTAGAATATTCTGTGTGAAAGTAAACTAGATAGGGATGGGAACTCTACATTTATTCAGTGTGACAGTGACGTGAACCCACACTACTTCCCAACCAGCCTGCAAACAAATTTTGGTGCTGGTTGAAGGAGGAAAATTCTCTCCTTAGAATTCATAATTACAGCCAACCCCAAATTCACACCACCCACAAGGTCTGAAACACTTGAAGGTGAATATTAAGTTTAAAGTAAGCCAAATTAGTAGTGTTCTCTAGAATTTGGAAAAAGTAAACACAAATCTTCACAGAAGAAATGTGCCTTCAATCCAGGCAACAAAATAGTTCTACAGATAAATCCCAAGAATTCCCAGGTCACCATGAAAAATCACAAAATATACAGGAAGTATGGCCACAATGAGCAAGAACCTGCAGAATCAATAAACCCACAAAAAGCTTTAACTATTTTAATTATCAATACAATTGGTATGTTTAATATGTTTAAATAAATAAAATACAAACGGTGACTAAAATAATTTGAAAGTGAACCACATAGAACTTCTAGACATTAAAAGTATAATACTTGAAAAAATTTAATAGGTTGGTTTAAAAGCAGATTAGAGACTGCTAAAGTCAGAATTAGTGAACTGGAAGATAGTACTGAAAATATGCAGAATGTAATACAAAGATATAAATAAGAGGAAATATGAAGAGACATTGAGACATAAATGACAGAAGATTTCACATATATTAAATTGGAATTCCAGAAAGAGATGGGAGGTAGAATGAAGCCATAGAAGAGTTAATGGTAGAGAGCTATCCACAGCTAATGAAAACAGGTATTCAACTATTCAAAATGCACAAACAGGTATCCAGCTATTCAAAATGCACAAATGTATAAAATAAAAAATAAAACACCCAGCTACTCTGTAGGTAAATGTAGAACACCAGTGGCAAGGAAACTATTAAAAGAAGAAAAGCAAAAATTAAGAAGAAAAAAACCCCCACAAAAAGCTGATTACCAAGAAATGATAATTAAACTGAAAACAACTGTGGAAGGCAAAAGAAAGTAAATAATTTTAATGTGATGAAACTCTCATCCTGGAATTGCATGCCTATAAAAATATATTTTAAAACAAGAGCCAAAGGGAGACATTTCAGACAAAGAAGAATTAAGAGTTTGCAATCAACAATCCTTAACCTAAGAAAATTCTAAAATATGCACTTCAGATGGTAGAAAGTGGTTCCAAATCAATGGTCTGAGGTTAAAGAAGAGATGATAAGAATTTATATGCATATATACATAATCTATGGACACAGACAATAGTGTGGTAAGCCTGGGGGTGGGGTATTACAGGATGGAGAGGGCCATCTGTAATACTGTCAACAATAAAGATAAATTAAAAATAAAAGAAAATATAAAGCCTATAGAACAAAATTTAAGATTTGATAAAACTAGATAGCAGCAATACCAATATTAGACCATTTTTCTATAATTTTCAGTAAGTTTGAAATATTTTATAATAAAAATTCAAAATTAATTTGGTAAAAAAAAAGAAGAGATGATAAAACAAAGTGTAAAACTATGGGTTAATCTCAGCAAATACTGTAAAAAATAATTTAATGGGCTGAAAGATATATTTAAAATAGACAGTTACAAATTGTAAGGAATTATCAGACTTCGTGTTCTAGAGACTTCCGTTTGTTCAGGAGGATGACACGGATATTGCTTAACTTTACTTTTTATAAGTTAAATTTTATAGCCAAATTTCTATAGTAAATACAAAAGTAAGTGGAAATAGAGTGGACTTATCTGTAATTTCAGATTTTTTCCTATGTTTATTTATTACTTAGTAAAAAAACAACACAACCAAGGTTGGAATTAATTGACGTCTGTAATAGTTCAGATGTATTAAGGGCTTTGAGAATGGTTTTATCTGAGCTACATCTCTATAGTTTTCTTCTTATGATTATCTCACTGACTTTAGTATGTCAGCTTCATTTTTATAACCAAATGGCTGCAGAAATTCTAGAGATTGCATATGCATGCTTGGATTACAGAGTAAGAGAATACTACCTTTTGCTCAACTAACCAACAGAAGTCTTAGACCTCACTCTGATTGGACCCATACATCAATTATTGTGGCCAGGAGGATGTCATGCACAAACTCTGTTAGGCCTGGGTTGCATAGCTCTCTCTATGCACCTGATTGGCTCCAAGCCCATTAAGCTAAAGAAAAATATGATTATCATCCCTCTATCAGTCATTTACCCCATGTATGATCACTGAAGCTTTTTTCATTCTAAGTCTCACCTTTTAAACTTTTAAATTAATTTGAATATTAAAACAAGCTCACATTTTTAGGATAAATCCCATTTTGTCATGATGTAATATTCTTTTTGTTTATGATTGTATTTCAACTTCCTAATATTTTGTTGAGAACTTTGAATCTGTAGGGATATTGATTTGTAGTTTTCTTGGAATGTTTCTGTTTGGTTTTGGTAAGACAGTAATGCTGTGCTCATAAAATGAATTGGGAAATATTCTCTTCTCCCTTTTATTTTCTTAACGGGTTAGTTAAATTTGTTATTATTTTTTAAATATTCAGTACAATTCATCAGTGAAGCCATCTGGATCTAGAGTTTTTTTTCTTTCTTTTTTAAAATATATTTTTATTGATTTTAGAGAGAAGGGAGGAGAGAGAAATGAAACATCAAGGATGAGAGAGAATCATTGATCAGGGGCCTCTTGCATGTCCCCTACTGGAGATCAAGCCTGCAACCTGGACAAGTGCCCTGACTGGGAATCAAACCATGACCTCCTGGTTCATAGGTCAAGGCTCAACCAATGAGCCACACCAGCCAGGTCTGCAGTTTTCCTTTTGAGAATATGTTTAAATTATAGAATTTTAGTTATCTAATCAACATAGGATGCTCCTGATTTTCTATTTTTTTTCTTTTGTTAGTTTTGGTCATTTGTATCTGTCAACGAATATGTTGATTTCATATAAATTGTTGAAATTATTGGCATGCAATTGTTGATAATTTTTCCTTATATCTTCTTAAATTTATAAGATCTCTAGTGATGTTTTCTCTTTCATTCTTGATATTGGTAATTTATGTTTCTTTTTTTGAAAGTTTTAAAATAACTTGAGCAATGATATATACCTCTATATTGCATAATTATAAATGGCTAAAAGCAAACTTGGCTATAAATGAGGCTTGATTACTACTGAAAGTTTCACCTGTAGATTTAGTACAAAGGGGAATGTAAGAATATTGGGACTTCTTGAAGTTGAAAGGAATTAACTGTTAGTTAATCAATGGTAGTAATATATACTTGGTCATGATAACTCAAGATAGGATTCTTGGCATGTGATTGTTAAGTGAATAAATGGGTAAACATTATTTATGAGGGAAACTAGATTGATATTGAAGTGGTTTCTAATATTCATAGAAACCACTGCAATTTAATTATACTCTTCGTTGCTACATGCATTATTTTTCTAAAACACAAATATGCTTTTGTAAATCCTCAGATTAAAAAACTTATAAATTTTTTTTTAATTTTCAATAGTTTTCTTTATGATGCATTCGAATACTCTACAGTGGCATGCAAGGCTTTTTATACCATGATTCCATCTTATTTATTCCACTTTATTTCTTACCTCTTTCCTCAGTATTTTGCAGCCATCCTAGACACAATCCTTTTACTAACTTAATTATTTTGCCTCACCTCTCTATATTTTCTCATGTTGTTTTCTCTATTGCCTGAATTTTTCTTTCTTCTTTCAATGCCAAATTCAAAGGTCATGTCATATGCAGATTTTTTTTGTCTCACTCCCAGAATAATTAATAGTCTTTTTCCATTCTCTCATGGAATGTGTTCATCCTTCTAGTATTATAACGCATGTCACAATCAGGTTTAGAATGTTTGATGGCTGCTCCCTAACAAATGGGAGCTCTTTGAAGACAGTAATTATCTTACTTCTTTTTTTACTCCAAATTTCTAGCATAATCCTTCGAATATTGTAGGCACTAAGTAAATGTTATGTGATGCAAAGACACATGATAATTCATAATCTCAAAACCACACTATCACTCATAGAATAAACTAGAATTTTATAGAAGAAGACACTGTACTGTGGTCTAAAAACCACTTCTAATTTGGATAAACTAATTTTTAAATGTGAGCCTTTTTCTTCACAAGGGAGAAAAATACAAGTATAAGTTCAGTTGGGAGAGAATTATCATTTTCATGTACAATAGAAACCACTCATCATATCAATTATAAAATAATTGGAGGTTATACTAGCTGCTGGATGACTAGCAAAAGTAGACTGTTAATTTTTCAGGTCAACATTATGATCTTGGATGTGAGTTTGCAAATGGATTATTACTACATTATAAATGTGATCCCAAGAATGTGTTGGAAAATTGCTAAAACATGGAATGCGACAGACATAGTAATACCATTAAACCCTACCAATAGACTAGACATTCTGTTGTTGATAAGCATATGAAATTGTATTGGTATTCCTATTTTGCAAAGCATAAAGATTACAAGAAATGCAGAGAAGGCAAGCAAATTTGTACATCAGAGTAAGGAGCCAAAACAAAAGTGACATTTATAAAACATCGAGGTAATGCAAATCATCTCAATTTCTCCATTTAATTATTAGTTGTTTAAGAATACCTGTATATATCAAGGTAAATATTTTAAGAAACAACATCATATGTTTGCATTAGTTCAAAATATAATACTTCCACAAAGCTTTTTCTCCTTAACATAATATATTATTACAAATCATATTAGAGAATCATTTTCTATCTTTTATCCAGATAAGCAAAACTAAAGGACACGATATCCTCCTTTGTGGTTCACTACAGTGTCAGTTACAGTGCAAATTTGAAGGATAGACATCCCTCCCCCATTGTGTTGAGAATCATTTTAATAGGGCACATAAAGTGATAACAATCATTTACTCTCCTCCATACAGCCTTCTTGGAGAATTTGACCCTCCATAGCAAGGGAAGAGAGAGACCTTTATATCACATAGTCCCCAACAATGCATAGATGCTTAAAAAAGGAATTTGACCCAGAGACTATGTTAATGGCCACAAAAGCTAGATGTAATGGCTACATAGCAAGGTCACCATTTAGGGGCACTCATTGTGGGTCATCTGATCAACAGGCAGAAAGCACTGAGATGAGAGATCATGTGGTTTTGGAAAGAGCAAGAGCTGGAGAAATAAGTGGCTGTGGACTCTAATGGCTTTCTAGTTCTTAGCCCAATCTAGCCATGAGACTCAGTGATTCGTCCTACCCTGGATTCTGCAATTTTCTTTGGATTTGGTTTCCGCATAAGCTTCCAGTGTATTTCTGTTTCTTATAACCAAGTGGTAAGTGAACATCAGGACAGAGAGTAAAAAATAAATTAGTCAATGTCCATATGTTTTAAGATTGATTAATCTGACAAATATAAGCACACAATTTATCTATGAAAGTACTGCTAATATAATAAGATTGCCAAACATTTTCAACATGTTTAGTCTTTATTGAGATGTAGGAAATAAGGATTTGGATTTTGTAATATTTCTTATTTAAGATAATCTTTCACAGTCATAAATAAATTATGTTGCAATAAAACAGGCAGTGGACCAGATTTCACCTTTAGCCATAATATGCTGACCCATGGACTAAACAGTTATAAACTCCTAGGCCTAACCAACTTCAAGTGTTGGTTTTTCCACCGATTCTCTGAAATCTTAGAAATATATTCAGTGGTCTTCACACTCATGATTTTTTGTTTATAAAATGAGGTTGTAATAATAATTCTAGTTGGACTCATGGAATTTGATGAAGAATATTTAATTAATTAGAACAAATGAGATTAACTGTAGTAAAGCAGTAAATACAGTGTCTGGCTCAGAATTTATTCAATAAATATTGTCTTTGTTGTAAGCACTAGTGATGTATGGGGGTGGGGGCAACAAAAGTAGTACTAAGTGCTATAAGTTGTTTGTGAGACATGGATGGAATACTGGAGAGAAGTCCATAAATTCTATTCATTTCACTGACCAATCACCTATTAAATAGGAAGCTTTTAAAAACCAGGATTTAAAAAAGATTCCCAGGTGATTCTAATGTGCAGCCAAGGTTGAGAACCACTGATTTATCCAATCAAGTTTTTCTACATAGAAAAACAAATGTAAAATACAGAAAAATTAAATTACTTGGCAGGGGGTATAAATAGTCCTACAAAAAGAGGAGAAAAAATAAATCACATCAAAATTGCTAATACATGTAATTTAGCATTGTGTTACATATACAAGATGCACTTAACATGTTAGGAAAATATGTTATTTAGCTTCTTTGTTAACATAAAAATACTACAGTCCCAACCTGTTAGTTTAGATACATTTATTCCTAAATGAAAAATTTTATTTAGTTTTTTTTTAAATATATTTTATTGATTTTTCACAGAGAGGAAGGGAGAGAGATAGAGAGCCAGAAACATCGATGAGAGAGAAACATCGACCAGCTGCCCCCCGCACACTCCCCACTGGGGATGTGCCCGCAACCCATGTACATGCCCTTGACCGGAATCGAACCCGGGACCCCTCAGTCCGCAAGCCGACGCTCCATCCATTGAGCCAAACCGGTTTCGGCCTAAATGAAAAATTTGACACCTATCCTAGGTGACTTTAGTTAAGTTTCTATTACAGTATTGAGACTAATGACATAAAAGGATTAGGAAGCCTCACTCCCCTCCTCCTCTGTTTCTTCCAGACAAAAGCTTGAGAGTTGGATGATAGAAGTTTACATCATGGTTCTCTTAACACAATCTGGAGTTATCTCCCAGAGTGCAGATAAAGTTTTGTAGAAAAGATAAAGGGGTTATCCTATACACTTTGGAACAGCAAGCCTCCTGAGTCCAAGAAATCCTTACCCTGTGTGCTCCAAAGTGATGGGGTTCTTGAAACATCAATGTATTTACTTGACACCTTGGTTAAGAATTCAAGCTTCTCATGGAATTCCTTTTAGTCTTTGCAGCATCCTGGGGACAGCACAGGGGAGGTGGAAAAGAAAAGGAGGGAGGACGTTTCCCTTTCTCAAAAGATGGAGATTTAGTAATAATAGTTTATTTCTGATGAGAATCATAAACTGCTTCGCTCTGATGGTGAATCGTAGAGTTAGGCCACGTCTGCCCTAAACCAGCCACCTGAGGGACTGGCCGGGCAGCTGTTGGGAAATGCTCTGAAAGTCTTGGCTGCTTGCTTCTTTCTCTGCCATTTGGAAACACAAATTGTTCTCGAAAGGTTTTTCTGGTTATCGAGACTATAGGCTAATGCACCTGAGCAGCAGCAACTGAATTACCTGGTAGGATCATTGTAAATGCAGATTCCTGGGCACCACCCCAAACCCACTGAATTAGAAGCTCTGAGGTTTATGTGCATAGTGAGGTGGGGTGTTAGGGGGGAAGGGGCTGAAAGTGTCCAAAAGTCTGAATTTTTTCTAGATTTCCCAGTTGATTGTTAAGCAAAGTAAAGACAAAGGCTATTTTTCAGAAACGCTTTTCTAACTAATCCTTCCCCGGAACACTGCTCAGTTCTTGCCATTGTCAGGGTCACTGTGTCCAAAGCTGCTGCTTTGTCAAGAGACTGCGTCTGGAACTTTTGGAGAAACTTTCCTGGCCGAAAGATTTTCACAGTGATGGAGCTGGGCAATGGACTTCCCTTCAATCGAGACAGGCCAAATTGGGCAGGATTTAGCAGATCAGGGTAGGCTATTAGAGTTCTCCAGCAGAGCCTTTAACCTGGGATCCACGGGTCCCCCCAAGGGGCCCATGGGTGGGAAAACATTTACATCTTTATTTTTATTAACTGAAGATTAGCATTTCTTTCTACTATGAATTTGGCAACAAACCACATTAGTGCTAGCAATACCTGTGACTCTTTGTCACCAACGAAGTCACAGATATATGTATTTCTGTCATATTTAGTTGTTACGTATAGCTTAAAATATTCGCACTTATCATAATTTCAAATTAGTTGATTTTAGACTTGTGAGTAGATCTTTTTAAAAATGAAACACAGTTACTACCTTATCTTACAGTTAAAAAATATTTTGATGAATGTAATCCAACGTACTATTTGGTTCCTTTGTAATCTCATAACTTTTTATACATTAGGAACATTATTCTGAGAAGCGGTCCATAGGCTTTACCTTCCTCAGAATAATTTTCTAAATATTTGTTATGTGACTTCACAAGTGATCGCCAAAGGACTCCATGGACCTTAAGAAAAGTTAAGAATTCCTGATCTAATGGAATCTCAAAACTGTTATACTTTTGAAACAATGAGCAATGAACATTTTGAGATTTGTTGTTTTAACTCTGTGTTAATTGTTATAATAAACTGGAGATTTCCCAAGTACCGCCTAACCCTCTCAGACAAAGGACAAAGACTTCTTCATCTTTGCCCATTTAACTCAAGGTAACTAACCCAGTCAGCCAATGGGATCTAACCCCTTATGGTCCTTACTGATGATCTTGATCTAGGTGCCCCATAGCCCTACTGTTGTCTGGCTTTGGTTCTTTATTTGTATCATGGTCATTAACCTAATAAGTGCTCTTTGACCTCTTCTTTATGTAAAGCATTCTGCTCCTTGTGGAAGGAAATGGGAGAGAACTACGAAGCATGTCTCCTACCCTCCAGCACAGTGGTTCTCAAGCTCCAGTACTTGAGACCTTATGATTACCTGAGCAGAAATGCCTGGGTTCAAATCTTTCCTTTGTTAACTAGCTGGGTGGCTCTGGGTAAATTGCTCTCTTTGCCTCCGTTTCCTTATCCATAAAGTGAAATGATGCCCACTGCACTCAGAAGAGTACTTGGTATTTGGAAGCACACAATAACTGTTGTTGGTATTCAATACACAGAGCTTTGGGTCACAGCCCAAACTCCTGAGTCAGAATCTTTGGGGGCTCAGTCACATGCAGCTTGTCAAGTTCCACAGGTGACTTTGATAGACTTTAGAGCAGCGTTATCAATATATATATTTTAAATTATTGCCCCTCTAAGAAGTCATTTTACACATTTTCCCCTGATTTCCTCCTCTTCATGAAATTTCAGTACCTTAGGTATATTTACTATATATCTATTTATATACTTTGGTCCATTGTAATATTAAAGATTTTTGTAGCCCCACCCACCCCAAACACCAATTTTAGCCCTCCTTGCTGAGGATGCATGCTTAAGAACAGTGGCAGAGATTGGGGTGGTATATATATAAACCAAGGAATACCAAGGATTGCTGGCAACACCAGAAACAGGAAGAAGGAATAAAGGATTCTCCTCTGCACTCTTAGGAGGGAACATGGCCCTGCTGACACCTGGATTTCAGACTTCCGCCCTCCCAGACTGTAAAAGAACAAATTTCTGTTTTGTTTTGTAAACCACCTCGTTTGTAGCTATTTGTTACAGCAGCCTTAAAAAAACTAATAAAGTGGACAATGAGGAAACCAACCTGATAGAGTAAGATTGTTATAAGAGTGAAAGGGATTGTTATAAGAGTGAAAAATAAAATTGGAAATACAGGTTTGGTCCAAACGGAAAAAGCCATTGTTTGCATTGTATACTGCTTGCAATGAGAACAATTAAAGGTCTGGGGATAAAAAATGCAACCAGATGAAAACCAATGTTACTGGAAGATTAATCTAGTAATTGATACTGTTTAACCTACAGGGTGTAAATTGAGTTAGGGAAACCACCTTTAATTATAACCAAATTAAGTAAGGAAGTAAGGAAAATCTGGATTAGTAGGATGGCTTGAGAAAGAAAAAGAAATGGCTTCATGCAGTAAAGATCATAGGAAGAACTAGGAAGGCCTTGATACCTGATCTGTATGACCATGAAGAAGAGGAATGTTTCCATAATGACTTTTAAGGTTTGCGCTTGAGTCAATGATATGTATTGCATCTAGATTCAAATGATACATTGGCTTTTACTAATTTATTTCTTAATTATACTATTTTTATTAACAACTTTGTTGAAGTATACTATATAATAAAGAGGTAATATGCAAATTGACCATCACTCCAACACACAAGATGGCCACCCCCATGTGGACACAAGATGGCCTGCAGGGGAGGGCAGTTGTGGGAGATCAGGCCAGCAGGGGAGAGCAGTTGGAAGGGACCAGCCTACAAGGAAGGGCAGTTAGGGGTGACTAGGCCTGCATGGGAGGGCAGTTGGGGGTGACCAGGCAAAAAGGGAAGGGCAGTTAGGGGCAATCCGGCAGGCAGGCAGGCGGGCGGTTGGGAGCCCGCAGGTAGGTAGGGTGGTTAGGGGGGGTCAGGCAGGCAGGCAAGCGGTTGGGGGTGATCAGGCAG
>NW_006288952.1:86049-92976 GCF_000327345.1 Myotis davidii | reverse complement strand
ATGAATTTCATGCACCAGGCCTCTAGTATTTTACATAAAAGTTTACCTATTTCAAGTATACAATCCAAGGATGTTTAGTAACTATATCAAGTGGTGCAACCATTACTATGAATCAGTTTTTGAGAATTTTCATCCTCATGCCCATTTACAGTTAATTCCAATGCATGGCTCCAACCCTAGGCAACCACTTTTATACTTTCTCTATAAATTTTCCCTTATTTGGAAATTTTATGTAAGTAAAATGACAGATTATGTGATCTCTTGTGTCTGTTATATTTCCCTTCACATAATGTTTTTGAAGTTCATCCATCACATAGCTCCTTTTAATTTTTGAATATTCCATGGATGGACCACATTTTGTGTATCCGTTCACCATCTGATGGACATTTGAATTAGTTTACATTATTTGGTGGTATGAACATTCTAGTGCAAGTATTTGTGTGGACATATTTTTGTCTTGGGTGGAAGTAGATGCCTAGAAGTAGAATTGTTGGGTTGTATGGGAATTTTATGTTTAACTTTCAAGAAACTGTCAAATTGTTTTCCAGAGTAGATATACCATTTATATTCTCACCAACAATGGATATAAGATCCTATTTCTTCACTTCCTTGCCAACATTTATTATTGTCTGTCATTCTAGTGTGATATCCCATTGTGGTTTTAATTTGCATTCCCCTAATGAATAATGATGTTATACATCTTTTCATGTGCCTATTAGCCATTCTTATATCTTCTTTGGTCAACTCTCTTTTCATGTCTTTGCCCACTTTTTAAAAATTTATCTTTATTGTTGAAAGTATTACAGATGTACCCCATTATCCCCCCAATGACTCTTTTGCCCACTTTTCGATTGAAATTTTAATAATTTTATAATTGAGTTATAAGAGTACTTTATATATCCTGGATACAAATCTTTACTTTGATAAGATTTTTGCAAATATTTTCTCTTATTCTGTTGCTTGTCTTTTCAGTTTCTTAATGATGTACTTTAAAGTGCAAACGTTTTAAATTTTAATGAGGTCCAATTTAATCTTTTATCTTTTCTTGTATGCACTGTGCTTTTGGTATCAGATCTAAGAAATCTTTGCCTATTCAAGATCTAGAAGATTTTCTCTTATATTTTCTTCTAAAAACTTTATTGTCTTAGCTCTTACATTTACATCTATGGTTCCATTTTGAGTTAATTTTTGTGTATGGTGTAAGGGGAGATACTCAGTTATCCCAGAATCATTTGTTGAACAGAATTCTTTCCCGAATGAATTGCCTTGGTAACTTTGTCATATTCAATTGACCATAAATATAATATTTATTTCTGGACTCTTAATTTTGTTCCATTGATCTGTATCTAGCTTTATGCCAATACCATACTGTCTTGATAACTATATATTGATGGTAAGTTTTTAAATTAGGACTTGAAAATCCTGCAACTTGTTCTTTTTCAAAATTGTTTTGATAATACTAGATGTTTTGTGTTTCCACATAAGTTTCTGAATCTGCTTGTCAATTTCTGCAAGCAAGCAAGCAAGCAAACAAACAAACAAACAAACAAACAAAAAACCCCTGCTGGAACTTTGATTAGAATTGCATTGAATCTCTGGATTAATTTGGAGAAAATGGTCTCTTTATCAATATTGAGTCTTTCTTTTCATAAACAGAATGTCTCTCCATTTATTTTGATCATCTTCTGCAAAGTTTTAAAATTTCCAGTTGAAAAGTCTTACATTTATTTTGTTAAATTTATTCCTAAGTATTGATTTCCTTGTAATCTTATTTCAAATAGAATTGTATTCTAAATTTCACTACTGAATGTTAATGGACTGGCATGTGAATGAGCAAGAGGAAAAATTTCAGCCAAAGGAGAGAAAAAGAGATAAGCTTCAAGATAGATTTATACAGCATAAGATTATTTCAATTTAACATTTGTGAAGGTCCATGATTTGTGTAATCTGTGACAGTTTATAATGCCTACCTCATGGACTGGTTGAAGATTGAAATAGAATCCATATTAAAGTTCCCGACACAAATATGACCTTCAAATGCTCTAGGGCTAACGTTCAAAATGGGAGCATTTGGGTCAGGGAGTGAAGCTGGTTTAGTACTCACTGTTTTCTTGTCAATCTGGGGAACCATAGGGTTGTTAGGACTGTTCTTCATAAGTATTGTGGCTCACCTAACAATTTTTTTAAGTTGGATCTTTCTCCTGCTGTTTCTTTACTCTTGGTTTTCCTTTCTATTATCTCTACTTAAGTCCATTTGAATGATAGGTTTTAGTATTTGGGTTCATTTCAGGCAAAAACTTTTAGAAAGTAAATTGATGCATTTCTCCATTGAGTTTTTTATTGCCTTAACTGGAACAGCACTGATTTTTTTCATCTTGTACCGCTTTCAAATGAGAGGAAAACTTTCATTCATTTGTCCATTTGTTCATTCCATCAGCCTTCCCCATTTATTGAGTTCTTCCTATGTGCCAGGCTCTGTGTTAGTGGAGGGGTGATTCCCCAGAAACAAGTGGGCATAATCAGTCTTTTGCCATTTTCTTTGTAGGGAAGACTGAGTCTTTCAAGAGTAGAAGAAAGAACAGAGTCGATGGACTCGGAAAATATTGTTCAGATCGGAATAAATAAGGGCCCTGTGAAAATCTGCTGCTTCATTAAGTTTCCTCTCTGGGTTAGAGATTTTTTGAAAAAGTTATCACCATCTGGCTGATGTTTCTTCTCGAAGGCACCTTGAGTGGTGCACAAAAATATGGAATTAAGTAATGGTGTGTCTTTCAAGATCTCTTCTTCAAACTTAATGGATACTTGCCTAAGATCATCCACTAATTAACTGTGTGACTTTGGGCAAGTCCCTTTACCTCTCTTCACTGACCGGTCAGGGTAAGTGATCTGAGAGGACTTTTCTTACTCTGGGTTCTACTTTCCAACTCTTCTTAACTCCTTAGATTATGGATTTGTGGGTGGTGGAGAAGGAAAGAAGGTGACAAAGAAGAGAGGAATCTCTTTCAGATGGCTTCATGTTTTCAGAATATGGGGCATCCAAGTACATAAGTGACTGAAGAATAAGTAACTTGTTAGTGAGTATGGGACGAGGAACTGGGCATGTATGTCTCTACTCCTTTCCTCTCTTTAACTTTTGAGAATAAATTGTTGTGAGCATAAGTTTTGGTTAGCTTTTCCATGCCTGAAGTTTGTTTTGCAATGTAGGTTCCCACATGGGGAAGCCTGTAGTTGTCCACTTTTGCATATGATCTGGTGGATAAATAAATCATTCAGGGGTTCAGCATTATTTTTGCTCTACATCTTTTATCCTGGCCTTTCTTTATCTATGGGGAAGATGATGATGATTACGATGATAATAAAGGTTACATATTGTTCTTCATTTGCCTGGTGTCTTTTGATTCAAAATTCAAGTGAGGAAGGCTGTAGTGCAGTGGTTCTCAACCTTCCTAATGCTGCGACCCTTTAATACAGTTCCTTATGTTGTGGTGACCCCCAACCATAAAATTATTTTTGTTGCTACTTCATAACTGTACTTTTGCTACTGTTATGACTCATAATGTAAATATCTGATATGCAGAATGTATTTTCATTGTTACAAATTGAACATAATTAAAGCATAGTGATTAATCACAAAAACAATATGTAATTATATATGTGTTTTCCGATGGTCTTAGGCGACCCCGGTGAAAGGATCGTTCGACCCCCAAAAGGGTCGCGACCCACAGGTTGAGAACCACTGCTGTAGTGTTATTTACTGGATCTCCACAAACTTCAACATCTTCATCATTAATTGTCTCCTGAGCTTTTGTAAGGAAAAGAGCAAAGAGGTGCTCAAGAAATATTCTTCAGACTTTGGAGGTGCAGATCAGCAGTTACATAGCCTTTGGAAAAAGAAGTCAAGTGGCCAATTTAGAATATTAGAGGAGCATGGCAAATGTGGTTTGGGTGGCTACTTTATTTTATGCTTTAAAATTAGTTGCTTCCCTCCTGGGACACAATTGGAGTATTTCTGGAATCAGTCAATCACTGTTGTAAGGATATAGTGGTTCAGCTACTTTCAGCCGTCATTACAAAAAACCCAAACAGTGCACTTATCGTTTATTCTCAGTTTGTACTTGTTATTCTTATATTCTGATTCATAGAAATAAATTATATTAAGGGAAGAAAACTTTTTCTATTTTGTAGCTCCATAAGCCTTTTACTTTCATATTTAAAGCATAAATTTGAAAGGGAAATTCTATATCCTAATTAATGGGTATCTTGAAATGATTGTTCCAAATTATATTTATAGGAAAACATCACTAATTCTGAGTATTTGGGAAGGGGGGGTGACTAACTTGCAGTTGTTTCACTTTATCCTCTTCCGTGGTGACTTTGGATGAATCCTAAATGTATGCCTCCGGCTCCGGCTCTCTCTTGAGGCTTTGGACAAGTATTATTTCCAACTCCCTGCTGGACCTTCCAGGTTAACAGCCCACCCTGAAAACAGCAAATCCCCATTCCAACCGCAGCACCTCCTCTTCCTGCTGCGACTTCTTAGCTCAGTGAAAGACATCAGCTCCAGGAGTCAGCCGGGTGCTTTGTGGGATGCTCCTCTCCGTCCTGCCCTGGGAGCTTCTCTCCAAGTGCCCGCACCTAAACTCCTTCTCTGTTCTCACCGTCAGCCTCCTTGGACCATGGCTGATTGTGTCTCATGTTGGCTACGACAATAGCCTCTGGTCCGCCTCCTCCACACCGCTGACAACATCACGACCAAGTTTCTGGAGCAATCTCACTAAAGTAAAAACTTAATATGTCACTCTAGTAATCAAATACATTCTGTTTCCTCTCGACTTACAGGAGAGATTTGGAAGTTGCTAGACAGGATGTTTAAAGAAACCTCCTCATTCTGATTACTGTTTCCCTTCTTAGTCATATTTCCCACCATCCCTCCTTCCTTGTGAATTCAGACCCCTCTACCCAGGGCTGTCTTTTGTGACTGCTATATACCCCTCCTCCATCTCTGTGCCTTTCAGTCTTATAGTTACTGCTGTCATTCTCTGAGGCAGGCTGAGCCTCTCTTAAATGGATGGGGATGCTCTTCAATTATTTTTTAAAGGCCCCCCCTTAGATTTAAAGTTTCTCTTCAGACACTCTCAAAAGAGCTCTGCCCTGCCCCTGCACCAGTGGAAACCAGCCAATATGGGAACCTGGAAAGGAAAAAGCTTCTAGAAAGCAAAGACCTGTCTCTGTGCCTGCTCTGGTGGATACCAGCTCACAAGGGGCACCTGGAAAGCAAAGATATCTCCCCTAGGCCTGCGAGAAGAACCCAGCCCATGTGAGCCAGACCCCAGCCGCAGTTCCAGTCTGCTGTGTGCTCCCTTGGTGCATCAAGCTCCCACCCTTAGTTCTTTCCCTCCACCTTGTTTTCAGTAAACCTCTTCTTTTAAACCTGTTTTGCCTCCTCTCCTGATTTCTATCTTGAGGGTGGGGTGGGGGCAAAAACCTCCTTGCAGGTGACACTTCTATCACTACCTACATCTTGTATGGCCTTACTACAGTACCATTTTTTCCAGCAGCCTTCTTTCATAAGCATATCGGGAATCATATTGTAACCATTAGGATCCTACTCTTCCAACTAGGAATATAATTCTCATGCACAAAAACCAAATGGGCTTCCAGCTGTGACTGCTGCCTGAGGACTATCCCCTTGTACCTGGCAGCTGGGTAGGTCACTGGTCTTCACCACCCTATTTTCTCTGTCCATGGGCAGAGACAATATACCTATACATTTAGGTATATAAGTTCTTCTGTTTCTCTCTCCTCATTCCCCCACCCTCACATTGAGGTAAGTCAGTCTGTTCCATGCCTTGGGTCTTATTTTGTTGGTCAATTCATTTTGTTCATTAGATTCCACAAAGAAGTGAGATCAGGTGATCTTTGTCTTTCTCTGATTGGCTTACTGCACTTAGCATAATAGTCTCCAGGTCTACCCATGCTGCTCCAAAGGGAAGAGATCCCTCCTTTTTACAGCTGCATAGTATTCCATTGTGTAAATGTCCCATAGCTTTTTAATTCATTCATCTACTGTGAGCATTTGGGTTGTTTCCAAATCTTAGCTATTGTAAATAATGCTGCTATGAATATAGGGGTGCATATATTCTTTCTGATTGGTATTTTGGAGTTTTTAGGATATATTCCTAGAAGTGGGATCACTAGGTGAAATGGCAGTTCCATTTTTAATGTTTTGAGGAAACTCCATACACTTTTCCACAGTGGCTGCACCAATGTGCATTCCCACCAGCAGTGAACTGGTGTTCCCTTTCTTCCAATCGGTCAGCACTTATTTGTTAATTTATTTGTGATAACCATTCTAACAGGTATGAGGTGATATCTCATTGTGGTTTTAATTTGCATTTCTCTGATGATCAGGGACTTCGAGCATTTTGTCATATGTTTCTTGGCCATTTGTTTGTCCTCTTTGGAGAAGTGTCTATTCAGGTCCTCTGCTCATTTTTTTTTTAATTGGGTTGTTTGTCTTCCTTTTGTTGAGTTGTATGAGTACTCTGGAAAATGAAAACTCCTGAAACATAGGCAGTAAAATCTCAGACATTTCATGTAGCAGAATTTTTGCTGATACATCTCTTAGGGCAAAGGAAGCAAAGGAAAAGATAAATAAATGGGACTACATCAAAACAAAAAGCTTCTGTGCAGCAAGAGAAACCACCATCAAAATGAAAAGGGAACCAACCCACTGTATGGGAGAACATATTTGCCAATGATACATCTGGTGAGGAGTTAATCTCATTTTCCAGAGTAGCTCTCAACCAATGAATGAAGCAAACTGGAGGATAAAAACCCAGGTGTCCTCGCCTCTCAGTTAGGGTACCTGAGGCATCTTCTGTAATCTGTCCCAGGGTTCCCCAGGAAGATGAGCCCCAGGAGCTC
>NW_006288952.1:70020-86022 GCF_000327345.1 Myotis davidii | reverse complement strand
ATCTGCTCGATAATTCACCTCTTATTACTGGCTACCTTGCTTTCTTGCTTAGCTTTTATGTTCCCAAATAAACCATAAGCACACATATTCTTTTTTCAGGGTCAGTTTTTGGATCAGCTTTTGCTGGAACCTGGAAACCTATACACTGTGTCTATACTCTCATTGCACGCTGCTTAAGTTGTTCTGATTTTTAACTTCATTTACCTTGGGAAATACTCATTTGGGAATCTATCCTAATCCTTGAAGTCAGAAACAGCAGCTTCCTCTATATGTTCCTTTCAACACCCAGCACAATCTCTTATGTGAAGTAGGAGCTCAACAACTGATGATTGAGGGAAAGTGTTTCAATAAAGAGGAAAATCTCTATTACAGATGTTAAAAGAAAGAAAAAGTTAAAATGTTCAAGTACTTGACAGTAACTTCCTCACAGAGCTATGAGTTAGTTATAAAGCCCCTAAGGGTGCTTTAAAATGTTTTTTAACATAGTTTATTTTGCAATAATCATCTTTATAGTAGTCATGTTTATGCCTATGATAGAAAGGTAAACCAGCAGAGTTCCATCATATTGCTAATACAGATTTTAAGTTGAAAACATTAATGGGCTTTTGTTATACTTATGAAATTGCTTGCACAATTACTGAAATCAGAATCTGTAGAAAGCATGTGTGAAATAAATGGTCAGGTTCTGACTATCCCAATATTGTAGATTTCATCCTTCAGCCTTTTCTTTTGCTATCCCTTCTATTGCAGCATTTATTCACATTTAGCTCTCTCTGTTCATTCCAAAGAGGCAGCCTACAGATCCTTTAACTTTTCTTGCAGCTAGAAAATCTAATTCACCATAGCAGACACAGCTGTGTGTGTGTTCCCTAGGCTGCTGTAAACATAACCCTTTAAAAGTGAGCTTAGTTAAAGGAAATAAAATAACACAAAACAATAGCGGGAAAATATCAGTGTTTTGTGGCCTGGACCCAGTCATATCTTTCTTACAAAGCTACTCTTTCTGTATTTGGTATTTCAACTTTAATGATCAGCAAGTCCTGGTAATTTCACTTGGGCCTCGTCCCTTAGGAAATGCTTTTAGAGGTTCCTCTGCCAGTGGCATTTGCAGCCAAGAAGGGACAAATACGCACTTCAGTTCCCTGGACAGTCCACCGATTTGCATGATTTTACATATGGAGATCAAAGTCAAACACTTTTGAATGGAGTAGACTGTGCATGTGGATATGGGCAGAAGGCTTGTGGATGTAGTTCTGGTTCAGAAGCAGTTGCCTGGTAAAAAGGACTTGACATACAATGCAGATGTATATAAAGAAAAAGCATTCTGAATGAAACTATACTCACAGGATTACAGCCCTGGCATTCTTTCTTCATGTAAAATAAAGTTGGGATGAAATAAATTTGAACTCTGCAAGATTTAACAATTATTGTTAAAGAACAATAGAACGCACAGTTCTTTGGGGAGTTGCAGCTGCTTTGAATGATGATCTCTTGGAAAATGTTGCAAACGGAGGAGTAGGGCGCCCAGGCAGAAGAGATTTGCCAAAAGGGAGGGATCTGCGGTCCAGATATTACATTGTTACACTCAGGACCAGCAGCTACATAGTCCGAGGTCTGATGCAAAATGAAACTGCAGAGCCCTTTGTTCAAAAGTCACTAAGAATGTCAGGACGGCAACAGCAGATCTTTAAAACTCATTGGGGGAGGAGGTCTGGCGTGGCTGCATAGGTCCTGCACCCAGGCTGGTCCTGGTCACCCTCCGTTTATTGAGAGCCTTCTCCACAAGGCTTCATTCTCAGTGGGTCTTGACCAAATAAAGTGTCCCTGGACACACATTTGAAATCTAAAGTCTGATTGAGCCTAGAAAGGGCTATGTAAACATGATTCTGTAATTAATATACCTAGAATACCTATCCATACCACAGTGAGAAACATCAGAAGTTTGTTGGGCAGAGTTGTTTCTTAAGAGAACCTGAATAATTCTAAAAGGATATTCTCTCATTCCTTCCCACTTGATGATCCGTTTTTAAAAAGCCAAGACCCCAGTCTTGAAATCCTGAGGTTTTGTGCAATCTACCCCCACAGTGCTTAGGAATAAAGGAGAAATGGCAAATGCACCTACGTTATGTCGCGATGGCTTTTCCCACAAGTCCTTCCCTGATTTCCATTACTGGAACTTATTGTGCACCCCTTTTATTTCGGGACCACCCACCAGGCAAATCTGAGTAGTCTCTTCTAGACTTTCCCCCTCTTCCCCATTTCACTTCCTCAGCAACAGAGGGGTGAGAATAGATCTTCATGAGTTAGAGAACTTGTCTTCTTCACTCCTCCTGCCTCAAACTCCACTCCTCTCCTCTCCTTATCTTGGAGGTTCAGCTGTATCCTTGAGTTTAACCTTGACTTGTATTCTCCCTGGGAACAGAGTGAGAGAATTGAACAACTTACATTTTCTCTTGAAATTAATATAAAAATGTAGTGGGTATGTGACCCACCTCTAGTGTACATGCAGTTTTATATTCCTGAGCCAAGTGGGTTTCGTGTATCTACTAGGCCACAATTAATTTGAGAACAGCATGTATTAGTAACCCTGAAAAATTATAAGAATAGTTCTATAGGAGTGTTTCCAAGTTTGATTAGAAATCTTTGTTCCCTATCATATTTTTTCCAAGTCCTAAAAACACGTGTGCCGCGTGAATTAATTTTATTATATTTTTCTTAATTAATGTCTTTAAAAATTATTAGCTGTTATGCTTATTAGTAAACTTTTATGACAAACCAGGGCACTTAACTGAATTTCAAGCCAACTTATGACACTGAGCAAAGCAAAATTCCAAACATATTGTGATTCTTGTTATCAAAAGCAGTTAAGAAAAAAAAAGTTTAAAAAAGGCATTTTGGGGGCAACTTAAATATTAATGTCTATAAAATGGAATAATCCTATCTATCCTGTTAATAATCCTATCTATCCTACTAATTTCGGAAGGAAAGTGCCAAAGTTTTTTGGATTGTTTTCTTTTAATGGAGAATTTAATAAGAAGCTATTACTACTACTACACTATTACTGTTGTAATTATATTTAAGTATTATTTTAGTTTTTAGAATCTGTGACCTCTTAAGGACCAATTGTTTTTTTTAATGAACTAGAATTTAGTAATAATTTTTTCCATTGAGCTAGGTTTTCATAGAATCTAAGTTATTGTTTAACTGCTATTTCTACTCAGAAATTGGTAAGACATTTGCATATACATTAGATATGCTGAACGTATTGGTTTATCTAAATTATCTGTTCTTTAGGTGTGAACACAATTACAATTATCAATCTGTTATTAGTAAAATAATAATAGTGGTCTACTTCACAGGATTCGTGAATTTTACTTCACATATTTAAACGCAAATTTGTTTTTTTAGCTTTATTATACTATAATAAATATAAGAAACTTCATATAAATGTACATTTTGATAAATTTAAATGTATTTAGCCACCCTTGAAAGCTTCACCACTATTAGAGAGTGGACATACCTATCACTCCCAAAAAGTTCCTTGCATCTATTTTTAATCCTTCCCTCCCACATCTTCTCAAGGTTCCTGTCCCACCACCCAAGGCAACCACTGATGTGCTTTCTGTCACTGTAGATTCATTAGCATTTTCTAAGTTCTTTCTGTCTGGCTGCTTTGACTCACCATAATTATCTTGAGATTCATTCATGTTGTTGCATGCTGTTTTCAAGAGTTTAGTTCATCTTTATTGTTGGCTATTATTCTATAGTATAGATATACCATATTCAATTTATTCACTATCAAATATTGTATGCTTCTCTCTTAATTCTTCTCTAAACTCAATCTTTACTTAAATCATGTCTCCAGGGGAACCTTGTGGTATCATAGGAGCTGTTGTCAGCATACCTAAATCCAAATTCTGCTATGATTCTTGTGAGCTTTCTTTATCTGAAAAAAAATGAGTACAGTAATTTCCTCTTAACTGTGGGGGATATGTTCCAACACCCACTGTGGATGCCTCAAACTGCAGGCAGTACCGAACTCTACATATACTATGTTTTTTTCCTATACTTACATATATACATACATACCTGTGATAAAGTTATATTTATAAATTAGGCACAGTAAGAGATTAACAACAGTAACTAATCAGAAAATAGAGCAATTATAATAATACTAGAGGCTCAGTACATGAAAATCGTGCATGGGAGGGTGGGTATCCCTCAGCCCAGCCTGCACCTTCTCGCAATCTGGGACCACTGGCTCCTAATGGCTTGCCTGCCTGCCTGATTGCCCCTAACCACTTTGCCTGCCTGCCTGCCTGATCACTCCTAACCACTCTGCCTGCCTGCCTGATTGCCCTAACTGCCTCAGCCTCAGCCCCTGCTGCCATGGCTTTGTCCGGAAGGACATCAGAAGGTCGTTTGGCTGTTTGGTCTAATTAGCATATTATGCTTTTATTATTATAGATACTATAATAAAATTTACATGAATGTGTTCTCTCTCAAAATATCTTATTTTACTACATGTATAGCATGGATACACTGGAAAAAAGGGATGATTCACATACCAGGCAGGATGAAGGAGCTACTCAGAACAGTGTGAAATTGAAAATTTACGAATTGTTTGTTTTTTATTTGACATTTTCTGACCTCAGGTAACTAAAATCCTGGAAATGTGAAACTTCAGATAAGGAGGGAATATATGTATAGTAGTATATGCCTCATAGGATTGTTGTAAGGGTTAAATATGTAAAGCCCATGGAAAAAATATTGATGCACAGTAAGTGCTATTTGGGTGGTGGTTATTATTATGACTACTGTGATTACTGTTGTTATTATTACTACTATTAATTCTGTGTGACATGTTTGGTAGAACTTCTAGCCTATAATAAATCCTCAATAAATGTTAACAATATTAATTTTACTGACATTACTACAGCACCTAACAACTATTCATTTCCTTTTTTCTCTCTCCTCTTATCTTTTCAATCTCTTTGTTCTACTGTTACTAGTGGTCTCAGTGTTACCTGACTGGAAGAAGGCAATGGTTCTAAAGTGTGATGCAGGGATCAAACATTAGCACCAACCTGGGAACTTGTTAGAAATGTGAATTCTCTAGGCCTACCCTAGGAAGGCTAAAGCTCTGGAGGATGGGACTGTCTGAATTATAATGAGCCATCCTGGAGATTCTGCTAACTCTAAAGAACTTGAGCAGTGGAGTCATCACCAGGCTTGGGCAGGAGTTAATGCAGCTCAGTTCACATCAACTTTCCTGTTAACAAAAGCACACTGTTGACTAATTGAGCTTAATATCAACTAAAAACCTTAAGTCTTTTTCACACATGTTGCTGCTAATCCCCATATTCCCCATCTAGTACTTGTACAAGATTCTTTTTGGACAGAATTTTAATCTTTACATTTATCCCTATTAAACTTAATCTTGTTAGATTCGGCCCATTGCTCCAGTCATGTTTGGGGAAATTTTAGTTCAGCTGGAATGAACCATGACAAAAAAAGCAGGGCCTGGAGACGAAAGAGGGATGCTGCAAGGACAATGTCCTTTTATATATTGGCTGAATACTAGTCGATGAGATTTGAGCTATGGCAGGCTTCTAATTAAACATTTGAGACCCAGGGAGAAGGGGTAATTTGATTTCAGTTTAATTCAACTAACATTTATTGGGCACCTACCAAGTTCCTGGCTGTGAACAGGTAAGGGAGAGGTACTAAGTAGCCCTCTCTCTTGCTCTCTTTTTTTTTTTTAAATCCTCACCTGAGGATATGCCATTGATTTTAGAGAGAGGGGAAGAAGAGAGAAACATCGATGTGAGAGAGAAACAAAGATCAGTAGCCCTCTCTTTAATGTCAGATATCAGTAGAGGTGAAGGTGTTGTTTTGTTTTGTTATGATATACGAAGCCCAATAGAGCAACACTTGCAAATCTCTCAAAGAAAAGAACTAATTTTTATTTTTAGTGAAAATGCTTTGCTTTCTCCTTTGTTTACACTTTCAAGCCAATTCAGTGATATAGGCATGATTACCTCATTTATAGTTAAGGAAAGTTAGAATCAGAGGTTAATGAATTTCCTCAAGGTCACACAGGTATTTAGCTGTAGAACTAGAGAAAAATCCCAGGTCTGTATGGGTTTAAAAAACATGTTGTATATAATCTTTCTCCCTGAGATCGAGAAAATTAAGCTCTTTATATATCATAACTACCAGAGGCTTAACCATAAACCAACGATGCTCCTGGGCTGACTTATAATGAGTAAGTTTACAATCCCCAAAACATTAAAATATCAAAGATGACCCAATTCTACATGCACTAAGAAGTGCATCTAACTGTGCTCACAGTCCTAACTTATAAAATAGCTTACATTTGGGTTTATTTTTATTTGCCTCTTTTAAGTGTTAGCCATATTTTTAATCATTATCACAATGTTAATATTGTAATTGTTACCACTCACAACCAAATCTTTGGAAAGGACATGATTTCCTCCTCTAGATGACAAAACTAACCAATTCTATTCTAGCAAGTAATACCCACTATATTTTACTATGATAGAAAATGTGAATTTTGATAAAGTAGATTGTAGTGTAATGGGAAATGCATTGGTTTTGGAGTCTGAAGACTGAAATTCGGTTCCACTTGCTAGTCGTATCACCCCTGGGCCAAAAATTGAACTTTTATAAACCGCAAGTGGGGTTTATAAAAGTTAAATTGTCCCTCGAAAATGGAGACAATCATATTTGTGGAATCATAAGATTAACTGCGATAATATCTATGAAGGAAGGTACTCTGTAGTCTTAAATATTTTACAAATAGGTATAAGATATTATCACTATATTTTTTTCCTAACTATTTTATGAGTTGCCATCAAGAAGAGAAAATGTGAAATATTTTGGACATTTCTGCCACCTTACACACCCACTTAATTGATAGAGCAGAATTCAAATGTTTCCATTTTTTTCATAGTTTCTTTTTAATTATAGAATTAAATAAGAACAGTAAGGTAGAACTGTTAAAATACTAGATTTGGTTTAGTAATGTGCATTTCAAAGGTAAATTCTCTCTCTCTCTCTTTTTTAAAATATATTTTATTGATTTTCCACAGAGAGGAAGGGAGAGAGATAGAGAGTTAGAAACATCGATGAGAGAGAAACATCGATCAGCTGCCTCCTGCACATCTCCTACTGGGGATATGCCCGCAACCCAGGTACATGCCCTCAACCGGAATCGAACCCGGGACCTTTCAGTCCGCAGGCCGACGCTCTATCCACTGAGCCAAACCGGTTTCAGTGGTAAATTCTCTTTAATCATCACTAACATTATCAATACCATTAACATCATCTTTTCAAAAGAACACTCACTAGGTGCCTGTCTTCCTCAAGTTTGCAATGGGAATAACAATTGTACTTTCCTGATGGCAGTGTGAGAATGAAATGCTGTATGATGGGTAAAGTCCTTAGCAAATATCAGTATTTACTGCACAGACCTTATTAGCTATGTTAAAAGAATAACTGAGGCATATTAATAATTTTAAGAGTTTATTTGAGCAAAAAGTGATTCAAATCAAGCCTCACCAAACCAGAATTATTTAGGACAGTGATGGTGAACCTTTTGAGTTTGGTGTGTCAGCATTTTGAAAAACCCTAACTTAACTCTGGTGCTGTGTCACATATAGAAATTTTTTGATATTTGCAACCATAGTAAAACAAAGATTTATATTTTTGATATTTATTTTATATATTTAAATGCCATTTAACAAAGAAAAATCAACCCAAAAAATGAGTTCGCGTGTCACCTCTGACAGCGTGTCATAGGTTCGCCATCACTGATTTAGGAGCTCTCCGTGGACAGCTGGGAGGTATTTTTATAGAATAAGGTAGAAGCAAAGTATAAGGAAATGATTGATTGGCTATAGTTTGAAGCTTTGTTGGGTGTTTGTGATTGGCTGTTCTTAGGTTTCAATTTTGTAACCGTGAGGCATTTATAGGCCTAGATTTTTGTATACTTATGTAGGGCACCATAGCATTAGAGCCATCTCTATATAATGGCCTCCTTGCGTAATTAATTTAACAGGCAGTATTCAAGCTAAGTACTCTATACTCCAAAATCAAACTCCTGAACATTTCACCTCTCCCTTCTGGCTTTCACACCCTGCAAACTACGAGCTTTCTCTGATCATAATGAATAATATGTGTAGCCTGGAAAATCAATGTCAGTCACCCACACTGCTGCATTAGCTCCCTGGAATCACAGAATCTTTGAGCAGGACCTCAGACTTTAGAGATCATTAGAGACATTTTGACCAATGACCTTATTTTGCAAAAGAGAAAACTGAGGCTCAAACAGGTTAAATGTCCTACCCAAACTATAGGGCCAGTTAGTGATTGAAATCTGGATTCCAAGCTAAAAGTATGTCATTCACCTTCCTCCACACTCTCTAGACTCCCTGTTCTCCTTAATCTCCTCTTACACATGGCCTGCCAATAGAACCATGCTGATCTGGCCTGCTGCCAATTTCCACTATCCGGCTTCAGCTAAGTCTTCATGGTTAATCTTGTTATTCATTTTCTCTATTTCTTAGCATGTAGGTTTCACAATTTACTTTCTAGGGGAAAAAGTTAAAATGCTGCCTTTATTTATTTTTCCAAATAAAGCCTTACTTGTGCCAATAAATGAAACCAATAAAAGCTTGGACTTGGGGTAGAGATGGGGTTGTAGGTCCACAGGCTCATAGGCTCAGCTCAAATCCTTCTTTCCCATCCCTTCTAAAGTGGTCCCTGAGGGAGTTCCACTGAACTCTCAAAGCATCTCTTAGCAACACAATTTAAAATTTACTACCTAACACATATACTTAACAATGGCTATTCCTGGGGACTCTCAAATATCAGGAGAGGCTCAGGCCACTTCCATTTTAAAAAAGAGAAAGAAATGCTAAACAGGATTGCACAAATTATGATATTTTAAAGGTTTATACTTAATAGATTAACACTTTTAAGTCAGATATAAAATTGATGACAGCACATGGGCCTTATTTTGGCATAATATTAGAAGCTTAATTATGAGGCATA
Source organism: Myotis davidii (assembly GCF_000327345.1). NCBI lineage: Eukaryota > Metazoa > Chordata > Mammalia > Chiroptera > Vespertilionidae > Myotis > Myotis davidii. Next base: position 76,944 of record NW_006288952.1, on the reverse strand, counting down.
TATTATACCCACCTTCAACTTTCAATTGGTTCTGACTTTTCTCAACCTGGCATGTTCCTCAACCCTTCAGTTCCACTTCCGCTTTCTCACTCAACCATCATTTAATCAATGTCCTCCATGTGTTAGGTTTCATACTAGGTACTGAGGCCACAAAGATGAAAAAGACAGAATAGCCTTACTTTCTAAATGCCATATTATCTCAGACAAATCTAAAACCCAATTTAACCCTCTTCCCTTCTCTACTTTCCCCCCAAGGAAATTTGGCTTCTTCTTTTCATTTCCCCATTTCTGTAATTTCTTTCTACTACTCGGGCTTATAACTGCAGTATCACATCTTCAATTCCCAACCTTCTCACATACCTAATCTATCAGAAAACTTCAATTGTTCCTCCTTTACACTGACTTTTGTATTTTTTTTGTTTCATTGCTCTCTTCTTTATAATTTCCTTAAAATCTAGTATTGAACTTATCAATCTCCCACTGACTTATTTTTTTCAAGGCCATTGGCTTAGTAGCTGAAAAACTGGTCCCCACACAATCTGGCCCATATCTATCTTATTTTTTAATACTCTATTTCCTATTTCAATACTCTATTTCACTGCTACATACTACAGCTACTGAAGGCCCTTGATGTCAAGTCTAATGGGACCCCATCCTTATGTTGTATGTTCTGTGTAAAACACCCCCTTTTTATCTTGCCAAATTGGAAAGTAAGTTTAGCTAAAGTATGAGATTCTTTATAAAAAGGAGACGAAAATGAAAAGTGACATGTTTGTTTTTTTCTAGGGATTAGAGAAAGCTAATTGAGGAATATAAGATGGATGCCTCAGTTTTGAGGATCAAATGCTTTTCATTGATTGGCTAGGAAGAATCACTTGGGAAGCCTACTAAAAGTACAGATATCCAGGCCCTACTACCTACAGCAGCGGGTCTCCAGCCAACCTAACCTGGGGCTCTTAAGAAACATAGTACTGACGCCTGGCTCCCACCACCAGTAAACCTGGTTGAATTGGTCTGGACTGTAGCTTGGCTACCAGAATTTTTTTTAAAGCTCCAGGTGATTATAATGTGCAGCCAAGGTTGAGAACACTGACCTAGGTGTACTGTTTGACTGTATCTGGGATGGGGTCAATGAATAAAGCCCCCACATTTGATTCCGGGAGTCACTGGTATAGGCAGAAGCTTCTGTTTCCCTGTGACTCCCAGATCCTTTTCTGGAAAAGGATCCAATAAATGCAAAAGGTAGCCTCAGGATGGAGCACTAGGTCACCAGCAGGTTGTTCTTATCGATAGGGTAATAGACTAACTTCTGAGTTAAGGCTCATGCTCATCCTCACACCCTTCCTTCACCATGATAGTATCCCACAATCTTTCTGAATTCTGTCTCCCCAGAAGCCAAATTGACTTAATTTCCTCACTTCTTTTGCTCCAGCTCAATTGACCCATTTTGTGTCCTCTATGATTTTTCACTTTCATAACCCCTTCCTTATACTGTTCCTTAGCTACTTACATCAAAACCTAACTTATTCTTAATACTCAGCATAAATCATGCCATGTCAGTGAAAACTTCTCTCAGTCTCATCTAGCACTGATCTCCTGAAAAATCTGAATGCTGACTCAGTGTATAACATTATTATTGTATGTGTCACTTTAACTTGATGTGAGTATTTATGCATTTATGATTGCCTGACAAATAATACTTCTGTTCAACACATAATAAACATATACCATGATTAACATATATACTCATTTTTTTTAAATTGAGGGCAATGGCATTTCAATATCAATATATTGTACTAAAAGTCAGTTACATTACTAATCTATGTAAGCAACTAAATCTTAGCTATTGTATTAGCTTGCTAGGGCCATAAAATGTATCACAGACTGGTGGCTTACACAACATGAAATAATTTTCTCACAGTTCTAGAGAGTTCAAGGTGTCTGCAGGGTGCTTTCCTCTGAGGCCTCTTTGGCTTCTCCCTGTGTCTTCACACGGTCTTCCCTCTGTGTATGTCAGTGAGCAAATTTCCTCTTCTTTTTTTTTTTTTAAATATATTTTATTGATTTTTTACAGAGAGGAAAGGAGAGAGATAGAGATAGAGAGTTAGAAACATCGATGAGAGAGAAACATCGATCAGCTGCCTCCTGCACATCCCCCGCTGGGGAAGAGCGCGCAACCCAGGTACATGCCCTTGACCGGAATCGAACGTGGGACCCTTCAGTCCGCAGGCCGACGCTCTATCCACTGAGCCAAACCGGTTTCGGCAAATTTCCTCTTCTTATAAGGATACCAGTTACATTGGATCAGGGCTCACTCTAATGATCCCATTTTAATTTAATTTCTTTTTTAAAGACCTTGTCCCCAAAGAAAGTCACATTCTGAGGTACATGGGGATTAGTACTTCAACATAGGAATTTGGGGGTTGGGGGAGGACACAATTCAGCCTATAACAGTTATCTTGCTGCATTATTGACCTGCCTTATATGTCAGGATTGTACCAGTATATAAATTTTAACATACTGAAAACAAAAAAGCAAAGAGATACTTAGTTAGGATTAGACATGTGTTTTATGGTCATGCTAATTATTTTGCTCTGAGTGACAATCCTATATAATAAAAGCATAATATGCAAATTGACTGAACTGTGGAACAACTGGTCAGTGGGGGGCGGGGCTGGCAAGCATGCAGCACCAGGCCAGCCAAGGCGCATGCCAGTGGGAAGAGGGAGGGGATGGCAATGGGCAGAGGAAGGGCGGCAGTGGCAGTGGAGGGGCGATGGGGGGGGGAGGGCTGACCGCTTGCTGGCTGGTGCTGGCCCCTGATTGGCCCGCTGGTTGCCCCCTGAGGGCTCCCGGACTGCGAGAGGGTGCAGGCCAGGCTGAGGGACCCTCGAGGGCACGAATTTTCATGCTCCAGGCCTCTAATTTTATGCATAAGACTCAGTAAGGGAGAAAGGATAAGTATTTCTGAACTTACTTAATTTTAATTAATTTTATTGATATTACTTATAAAGTTTTTGAATCGTTTTTGCCCACATCTGAGTTTACTTCTCAAGTAATAGAAATACCTGAAGTTAAAATGGAAGAACATAAAAGGCTTTAGGAGATAGTTGAAAGAGGCTGAGGTTTGGAGAGCAACCTTGGGTAAATCACTGCTTTTCTGAGCCGTTGTCTGATCAGCAGCTGCTTTCTCAGTGAAGGTGGCATGGTAAAATGAATGTTAAAATCCTTTGCAAATTATGAAGCACCACTCAATATTATTCATCTATTATTGTGATGGGCCAGGGAGAAATTTAGAGAGAAGCCTCTAGAACTGTATCATTCTCCCCAAATAAGCAGTTAACAAAGACAGAGAAACTTGAGTAAAAGGCTCCAAAGTCAATCTAGCTGTCCTCTGTTGCTTGAATGTAGTAAACTCTCCCCATGACAGGTGTGTATGTTTGTGCTAAAAGGAACTTTATCCTTAACAATTCCCATGATTACTAGGAATTAATTTGTTGTTGATGAAGTGCCTTATGCATATGCTTACAGTATGCATAGCATTTAGGGGCTGGCCTCAAGTCATTTACAGTTTTAGGGTAAAAAGTCAGAATCCACCTCCATGTGTGACAAAATGGATGAACCCAAACATTGTGATGAGTGAAATAAGGCAGCCCCAGGGGACAGATACTTTGGGATTTCACTTATATGAGGTATCTCTGAGTCAAACTCCTAAAAGCAGAGAGTGAAAGCGTTGGGTGGGGAGGAGAAAATGGAGAGTTGCTGTTCAATGTGTATAAGGTTTCCGTTTGCAAGATGAGTAAGTTCTAGAGCTCTGCTGTACGGCATTGTGATTATAGTTAAAAATACTTCATTGAGCACAAAAATTCACGAAGAGGGTAGGTTTTATGTTATCTTTTCTTATCACAAAAGTAAATAATCAGAACTCAAAACTGGAGTGCATCAACCAGGCAAATTAACTATTGGCCCTGGCTTTTGGCAGCCATCTGAGATGATGGAGTAGGAGATCAAAGATCAGATTGGGAAATCTATTAATGCCTTCAGGATACTTCCTCCCTCTCTCTTTTCTTCCCCACAATACTGATTTGAGGATACTGTTGTACTCTTTGCACGTAGGTCAGAATGGCTATTTAGGGCCTGAAAGGCATTTGAAAGGGTCAGTGGCTATGAATTGGCTGCCTTCCTGATCTTAGCTCTTCAATTGTCCATTATGTGTCCAAATCACTATTAAAGGCAATAAATAAATGTAATAAAAAGTTTGAATACCCACTGAGTCTATAGCATGGTAAATAAACACTTTATACATTTGTAAGGCCTTAATCTGGTCCTATTGCCAGTCAACAACTCTTTCTTGTTTATAACTGAATATGAGTACCTACTCAACACCTGCCACTTAGTGTGAAACATCTCAATGGGAAGGATAAAAAGTAGGGTTGCTGAGGTACATATTGCTCAAGTAAATCATGTCAAAACAAAAGCAGGGTCCACTAGAAATTATCTCTAATTTTGATGTTCTACTTCTTAAGGTCACCAAACTTGTCAATGGTCTCAGAGTCATGGAGAATGGCTAAAGTAGCTAAGTAATGTTGTATAACCAGATTTTGGTACTGTATAATTCATTTTTTCTTTTAAGGGCCAGATCATAGCTCCTCTTTGTCCCAGGCTAGCTAGCTGGGGAGTGAGGCACAGTGACACAAAGTGTGAGAGAATGACTTCTTTAACCATGGTCAAGGCTCATTAAGTTGCTAGTAGCCTGGAAAGTAGCTGGGATCTTCTTCAGAATTAAGGACCAATGTTGTTGACCTTGCTATTTCAGGAGAGTATGGAGATGAAGAGTCCTTCTGACAGACATGAGGTTATTGGAGTGGTGATAGCAGCCAGAGAAGCAATCCTCATGACCTCTGCTGAATAGAGAAAACAGCTGGACAGCTGATATTTTCATCAGCTATGTTTTTGTGCAGCTGGGCACTTAAATTATATAATAAATCACCAGCATTCCAATGTACCATCAAACCCATCAGTCATATTACTTAAAGCCTTGAGTATTTTAGTCACAGTTGGGCCAGATTATTTTAAAATATAGTATTTTACCTATTGTAAAGGAAAGGAATATATTGAACAAGGAGAGATAACACTTTTATTTAAGTCCATGTTATATCGCTGATTCTCTCTCTTTGCTGTAGATCTTATTTGGTTTCTTAGGGAACAAGCTTCTTAATCAATGAATGAGAATTGTTGCTGTTTAGCTTTAGTGTCTTTTCTAGGGTAAAACTGAAATTGATCTTTGTGAAATACAAAAATAGTATTATTTTTATTTCTTACAGATTTTAAAGAGTTTAATTTCATCAGTATTCAAGTGGTTTTTGTATCATTTGTGATGCCTCAATAGCAACATGTCTACAAATTATTCAAGCCCTTTCCATGACTCATGTCATGTATTATGGAAAAGTAAATTTTTTTCTCTCTTCTTAAAAAGGGCCTATTTTTCTTAGGAAAAAGATTAGAAATTTGGAAACTTTTAAGAAAGAGATTTTTGCTAATAATATAAATGGTTATTAAAAGTGAATTAAAAACTTGTCAGAAAAGTACAACTAAGATCCTAAAAAATACTTCTACCTGGTGAAACATGAACACATATTATAAGGATTTCATAGTGACTCTCCCAGGAATGTGAGGTGTTTGTACTCAGGTGAAGCGAGGCTGGTCTCTGGTCTATTAGGTTTGGAACCAGTTTGACATGAGTTATCTGGGGAGCCTATTGTCATTGAAAGTGAACTTAACTCTTTGGAAGCCTTCTCCACTCACCAAGCCAAATTTCCCTCTCTTTCCTTCTGGCCAATTTACCAAGAATACCAGGGATAAACTTACTTAGCCTAGAAGATGTGTTGATGGGCAGGGTCTTTCCTCCCAGTGCTGCCAATAAAGAGATCTGGAATGACTGATCAACTCAGGATTGCCATTGCTTCTGGCTGGTGCCTCGTGTCACTGTGAACACTGTGCCCAAAGTCTAGCACGTGCCTATTTACTCACTGTGATGTTCCTGCCGATCTGGATGCTTGTCAACCTCACAATGGGGATTTGAACGTGGGTTTTGAGTTTTTAGTTCTCTTAGTTTGCACTCAGTTATTCTGCCATTGTTCATCACATCAAAGCCTTCTGTGTGTCACTTCACTACGTCATCATGGCTAGCCTTAGTCACATGCTATGGAGACCGTTCCACAAGTGTAGCCTGGGATACCACCCTCCACTTGTCCTTTCCTCAAGGTGATTCCAGGGGCTTCCTTGATCATTTCAGCTCCTGAACTTTGGGCAGGACCACCCTATCCACCCTTCTAAATCTACTTAGCTTTGAGTCCCAAGGTGCAAAAGTCAGTGAGTTGAGCCCTTTACTATAGAAGGCCTAAGCTCCTTGTGCAAAATGATCCATCACCTTCCTAAGATAACTTATCTTTATAAAGTAGTAAGGCATGTTGTATTAAAACAGATTTTTAAAGTTATTGTTACGCCCTCCTTTTAAAATCATGGATCCTTATTTTCATAATTAATTTCCTTTCAAACAAGTCTTCTCTGAACTAGGAAATTGCAGGCAATTTGTAGTGTATGCATCTAGACATAAGAGTGAGTGATGTAATTGGTAAGTACTGCTTTGCCCCTACCTAAGGGCATGTCATTTATGTTTAATCATAATAGATATCCTAAGTATGCAAATATTATCCCAGTAAATGGCACAGCCTTCACCACATTGCTTAAGCTTGATTTTCTCATGTCAACATCCAAATCCAAGTCCCATTGACCAAATCGGATATACCACCATGATATATTTAAATATAAACACCAGCCATCTCCATATATCACCAAATTATAACACTAAAATATGTCTCCAATTTCTCCATCTCAATAGCCACCTGCTAGTGAACTAAATCA